>NC_056746.1:1331611692-1331641692 GCF_019279795.1 Protopterus annectens | reverse complement strand
TTGTATGAAACCTACATGATCACAGAGTGTTAGTGCAGTGAGCAGCAGCGCTCGTTGAACATGCATGTTGTGTGAAACCTACATGATTGCAGCATGTTAATGCAGTGAGCAGCAACACTCATTGAACATGCATGTTGTGTGAAACATACATGATTGCAGCATGTTAATGCAGTGAGCAGCAACACTCATTGAACATGCATGTTGTGTGAAACCTGCAGGATTACAGCATGTTAGTGCAGTGAGCAGCAGCGCTCGTTGAACATGCATGTTGTGTGAAACCTACAGGATTACAGCATGTTAGTGCAGTGAGCAGCAGCGCTTGTTGAACATGCATGTTGTGTGAAACCAAACCTACATGATTACAGCATGTTAGTGCAGTGAGCAGCAGTGCTTGTTGAACATGCATGTTGTGTGAAACCAAACCTACATGATTACAGCATGTTAGTGCAGTGAGCAGTAGTGCTCATTGAACATGCATGTTGTGTGAAACCTACATGATTAAAGCATGTTATTGCAGTCAGCAGCAGTGCTCGTTGAACATGCATGTTGTGTGAAACCTACTTGATTGCAGCATGTTAGTGCAGTGAGTAGTAGTGCTCATTGAACATGCATGTTGTGTGAAACCTGCATGATTACAGCATGTTAGTGCAGTGAGCAGCAGCGTTCATTGCACATGCATGTTGTGTGAAACCTACATGATTACAGCATGTTAGTGCAGTGAGCAGCAGTGCTCGTTGAACATGCATGTTGGCTGAAACCTACATAATTACAGCATGTTAGTGCAGTGAGCAGTAGCGCTTGTTGAACATGCATGTTGTGTGAAACCTAGGTAATTACATGTTAGTGCAGTGAGCAGCAGTGCTCATTGAACAAGCATGTTGTATTAAACCTACATGATTGCAGCATGTTAGTGCAGTGAGCAGTAGTGCTCATTGAACATGCATGTTGTGTGAAACCTACATGATTACAGCATGTTAGTGCAGTGAGCAGTAGCGTTCATTGAACATGCATGTTGTTCATAATACTAACACATTTATGTGCACCATTTTGTGGCTAGCAGCTGTGTTGGCAGACAGGAAACAGTGCAGGGAAGCTTGAACACAAAATGTAAACAAAATGGCTTGCCTATAAGCAAACATATTCTGCGAGCACCCGCAGACAGCTTGTGAAGTACGGGCAAGTTGATTATAAGACTTAATATGCAGGAGACATTAAATGAGGAGCACGTACACAGAATATACTGTTAACAGTGCAACATAAGTAAATGGGGAGGTAAATGCAGAAAATGTGCTCAGTTCATACAGTGAAATGTGATTATTTTACAAAGAAACATTTTAAAAATGAATACTTCCATATTGATGTAATAATATTTAATCCTGTTCACAATTCCTGACCCATGCACATAACTAAAAATAGACACTATGAACATGGACGTGCTAACAACAGATGTCAGAGGGATACAATGCAACATTGTAACAAAGGAGAATAAACGTAATATGAATGTTGATATCATGTCAAGTGGAGCTTACACGATAGTATGACGAATTGATACATCAGGGCTATTCGCATAGACTGCAGTCATTGAATATGACATGTATGTAAAAGAAACCCATGTCTGATAACTGATGGTACTACTGTATTCTCCACTTCATCACAGAAGAAATGAGCCCTACAGCTGTTCTGTCATGCACATCAGAAAGGGACATGATTTATCGTTTGTTGTCATTTGGTAACCATAGATAGGAAATATATTACTTTGAAACATGTATTAGACAAGCATGTGTTTTATATTTATGTACATCCTAAAAAGAAATATAATAACACTAAAAATACACAAATGAGAAGTGACAACATAGATCTCATTACATTTCATTAGTTCAAGATCTTCATTCATAAATGGAGGGTAACTACTACATGATTAGACTGGGCATGCTCACAAGGAGCACATCTACTACATGATTAGACTGGGCATGCTCACAAGGAGCACATATACTACACGTTTCAGTGAGCACTACCATAACAGCATGTTAACAACAGATAGAAACAAGAAAGTGTCCTAAAAGGCCCAATCGCACTTTATGATGATCTAACATCATACCATACAGTAAGGCATGTTATGTAAGTCCTCATGTCCTTTAAAGCTGTACAGTGTGAAAAAAACAATTACAGCAATGGATAAATGTTTACAGGAAGACATGCAATACAGAGCATTTTTATGTGGAAATTAAGTAATGCCTGGAAACAATCAATAACATACTTAACACTTGCATCTTGCCAGACTCAAACACATGCCTGGACACACACCAGAAAGATATGTATAAAGTTGTGACACCACAGAAATATACATACTGTGATGTGTGCGTGTGCGCATGTGTGTGTGTGTGTGTGCGCATGTGTGTGTGTGTGTGTGTGTGTGTGTGTGTGTGTGTGTGTGTGTGTGTGTGTGTGTGTGTGTGATGAGCAGCATGCTTAAAGAGCTTACAGCACTTGCATACATAATGAGTATGGCTCTTTCACCTTGTAGAGTGATGCCTTAAAAAGGCTGCCCTCTGACTGGGCCATAAATACATGCTTTGCCTGAACCACACCTGTCTGATACAGTTATCTGACAGACAGAGTTAACCAGATTCAAACCCCTGCCTCTCATACTAACAGTCTACAGAGCTGTGTATTGACTGCATCTGCCACATGATACAGCAGTAGGTATTATCACAAATAAATGAAATTAATGTGTGAAATAATAAATAACATTTAAAGATAATTTGTACAGTGTGATTTTGTCAAAATGATGAAAAGCTGGTAACTGTGTTAATGTTCACATAATTGTGAGCATTGCAGCATCAGTATTTCCTCAGCCAAAGAACCTGTTTATGTTGTTTTGTACAACAACATTATCCCAGACTTTTAACACACTCTATCTGTGTAGATACACTATACTGAATGCATGTGATACAGGAGCACTCACAACACGACATTTACTGAACAACTGTTCCACTGCCAGCAAATTACAAAATGAGTTTATATTTGTTTTTACAAAATGAGTTTATATTTGTTTCTACAAAGTTTCAAGTAAGAGAAATAACCTGATGCAGAATTGTGTGTCTAAATGTTAGTACAGTCATATAATGTTATTCTTTGCAGGAATTCAACAGCAAGCTATGCAAGTCCACTTATTAACAACGTGTATGAATCACATGCACCACAGCTGTGAGACTCCACCTGTGTAAAGTCTTTACATGATTGTGTTGCAAACAATTTGTATGAGATAAAAGGGACAAGGAAGGCTTCTTTTGTTGTAATTGCACACATTATTACAGTTGTGGATGTCATTCATGCATAGCAGCATAAAGGACAAACAATGCTTATAGTCAGTCAATGTGCCATTTGAATACCTGACTATGCAATGACAGAAGCTACATAATATTGTGAAGAGTGTAATTATTGCTAAAATTTTGAGATATTTGGGTGTTTGAAGCCATGAAATCATGTTATTGCTGCAAGGGATATGTGTGCCTGTAATTTCTTTAAAAAATGTTGCTCTATGTCTATTTCTCACACAAAATTGCCTGCTGCTAGGTATACCCAAATACACATGATGAGTAATACAATCAACACTGTAACGAGAGAATGGGACTCTTACACAATGTGTGGATAATCACGGATTCGAACGCATGCCTTACTAAATTAACAGCATACAGAACATTGCCTCATTTCTTAAAGCCAAAGAAAAAATCTGAATAGTAAGGTTTATTGGGAAAACCAAATGTCATCACATGGAATCATTATTCAGTAAAGCATTTCTGTGTGAAAAGTGAGCAGAATCCCAGCTATACATGTACACAGCCAACAGCAGGATGACAACATTGCTACATGCATGTATGCACATTCAAAGTCATACTGTTACAAGTAAGTCTAACAAGTAATGGCTGGATGTGAACAGACTACCTAAGTTCACTGCCTGAATTATACTCTCTACATAACGTGTTGGCTTAAAATTGTAACAATGCACATTTGAATGCATGACATTACCATTGTTTAATATGGTGATGTTCTTCTAAAGAGGAAAGAAGGTGGTTGAAGACCACAGTTACAGTACACAGCTACACATCCTGTACTTATAAGAGATCTACACAGCATGACAGATAAACACACACACTCACAATAGACAGTCATTGCTGGATTCAAACCTCTTACCTATTTAGTTACACAATCTGTGGAGCACAGTATCAACGGCCGGTGACACAGTATAACTTGTGTTATAGCTGTGATATAGTTCAATTTTGATAGCATTATGGGTCTATTGTGTTTCCAAAACTGTATATTGCCTCTGGGTAATAGAAATTTATAGGCAATTCTCTGCCAGTGAAAATGCATCTCCTAAGTGGAAGTTTACATAAGGGGTGTTGTCACAGAGTGAGCTGCACATGATAGTACACATGGTCACACTCTTGAAGCAATGTTGGATTCAAACTCCCTACCTATCTAGTTACAGACCCCAGGAAAACAGTATTAACCACAAGCACCACTAAGGAAGTCTGGCTTTTATAGTAAGAGAGTGTACTTATGAAATAATTACCTTATCAGTGTGTTGCAGAAAAGATGCTTGTGGTAAAAATGGGATGAGGATATGGGGGAGTCCTCTCCCAGGTTAAATTATTTCCAAGTGAAAGATTATATAGCACACCCGTTCAGGAAGTTATACATAATTTACATTGTAGTGACACACACAAGTTCTTCACTGTGAGATTTCAACCTCTTACCTATCTAGTTTTACAAACAATAGAGCACAGTGTTAACCACAAATGCCAGAGGAGAAGTCTGACTCTGAAAGGTAGAGAGTGCACTTCTGACAGCATGGCCTCATCAGTGTGCTGCTGAGGAGATACCTGTGGTAAAAGTGGGATAATGTGTAAAGGGAGCTGTGTTCAAAGTTAAGTTCTTGTCCTCTTTGGAAGTGAACACAATGCATCTGTTGTTGAGGTTTTGCTGACCTGTCACTAGAACCACACACACACACACACACACACACACACACACACACACACACACACACACACACACACACACACACACACACAAGTTCACCACTGTCATATTAGAACCACCTACCAATCTAGTGACACAATCTAAATAATACAGTATGAAGCAAAAGCACCACAGGAGAAGTTAGATTTTAAGTCTGTGAAAATGCAAAATTTGCAAGTATTAAAACATCACTTTTGCGAATATCAGCTCCTGTGCATCACAGGTTTTGGGGCAAATGCAAGTCTAGCACAACTGTGCTCGTCCAATGTAATTACATTACTTCTCTGCTACCGTCTATATAGTGCCATTTATGTACATTGGGCTAGGGTGATTGCCATGTACTTGTTTCACAGTATGGGTTTTCAGTGCCAGTCACAATTACAAAACAATTGATTGTCAATAAAGCATTCATAGCAGTTCATCCCATGATAATTGCTTGCAAATAATAACCGGTTTGTGTGCCACTGTCAGCTGGCTTATCCCATGCTTGCATAATGAGCATTGACAATGCAAGTAGATGCTTTCTAAATACGGCCGTACATTCTGAATAACAGTAATGTATTATGGGTGAAAAGGTTACACACCATTATAATAAATTTGCAAATGTAACCATTGCAGTGCAGACATGCATTAACAGACTGGCTTAAATGAGTCAACATCACTGTGAAATGCAGATGTCTCATTTTTAAAATTACAGTAACAGATACAGAAGTTGGACTACCTACTCACATAATTCTTTGTTGTAATTTTGTTTAACTGTCTCCCTGAAGCCCAGTGCTTCCAAGCTCATTTGCACTACTGAAGGCACAGTATCACCCCATGTATAATCATATCTTGGGATGTTGGACTTTGAATGGGAATTAGCAGTAATGTATGGTGCTTTGTGCTGACCTTCATGAAACTGACCATTAGCATGACACTAGCAATGTTGTTCCTAAGTCAGAAGTCAATGTCCTGTCTTGACTTAGTAAAGCTACTTATGAGGAAAACAATACAAAACAAGCAGTTCAAGGTAAATTGTGTCACAAGCAACACCTCCAATGTTCACAGCTGATATGAAAAATTATACTTTAGAAGGCACAAAATCTGTCTTTCTCCCTAAATGAAATGACTAAAACCTACTACAAATTCAGGGAGTTTTGATGATATGCCATATGAAGAGATCTGCAGCCGTAAATGAATGTTAACAACTGATTTGAAACAGGGTTAACACTCAGACCTCTATTCATCATCACAGTGGATGACTCTTTCTGAATGTTGAATCATTCAGCAGGGATGGTGGGCTCAGGCATTGCACTGTGGGCTCAAGCATTACACTGTGGGCTCAGGCATTACACTGTGGGCTCAGGCATTACACTGTGGGCTCAGGCATTACACTGTGGGCTCAGGCATTACACTGTGGGTTCAGGCATTACACTGTGGGCTCAGGCATTACCCATGCTCTGAAGGAAGACCATTTTCTTTCTCCAAAGATTAAAGACTTCATTGATTATATCTTATATCTGCAAATGAAAGACAGCACTACCGAAGCACAGCCACTCAGCCTCTGATGTCATATGATGTCATATGTGATCCCAAGCCAAATGAAGTTCTGGAGGCATTTTCCAGAATACTCCACACAGCCCCAGGGTGGGGGTGGAAAATAGTATTGTCAACTAAAAATAAAAATTGTCATCACAAATTACAAGCGATGTGCATGAACAGAGAAACAATAAAATTAAAAAATGAGTCACACAGAATGAGAGTTATCATTTTAATTAACTCCATTCCTGCACATTAATTATGATGCAAAGACTCCAGATAAATGACATATTCATCCATGCATTCCATGATAGCCATATTATCTAATTCAGAGTCATGGGTGAGTGACAATTTATCCCAGGAAGCTATGTACACCTCTTAAAAACAGTCCTGGGCAGACCATCAGAGGATATATACACTTCCACACTCCCACATCATATGTATAGCTATGACCAATTAATGCATGTGTGTATTTCAGATGTGGACAAAACCGGAGCACCCAGTGAAAACGCTGCACACATAAGGAGGACAGTTAGACTCTACAGAGATGGCATTCAGCAGGAAGTGAACTAAGAGCTGTGAGCGCCGGCAGAACTCTACTGCTCTCTACCAGTACCACAAGCTTGCAGTTTGCATCAGTGCCATTTTTAGTAGTGCTGAAAACATCTAACTATCATTACCTTTAAATATGACTATATAAACATTTCTATAACCAAATATTAACATTTAAGTGTATTATATAACTGTCACAAAAATGTAAAATGTGAGAAGTGAAATGTGACGGTCTTATTCCTAAAAACCTGTATGTTGGTGCATATCTAGTTAGGCCATGGCTAGTACATTCACAAACGAAGTGAAGCAAGCATCACCTCTTACCACACTTCTGCATATTTCTTTATATTATCCGGCGTGCATCAGTGTGCAAATGTCATGTAGCTCAGAAATACCAATAATCACAGCTTTAAATTTCACAGAATATAAGATGCTCCTCTGTCTCTCTCGCTTTCTGTCTCTTTCTCTCTCTCTCTTTCTCTCTCTCTGTCTCTCTCTCTCTCTCTCTCTCTCTCTCTCTCTCTCTCTGTCTCTGTCTCTCTGTCTCTCTCTCTCTCTCGCTCTTTCTCTCTTATATTCACACAAACATACGCTCAAACCACCCATTCATCCCTGCCCACCCCACACACACACACACACACACACACACACACACACACACACACACACACACACACACACACAAACCCACAGACACACTATCTAATAAAACCAGGTTATACAACACACGATCATTGGAACTTTCATTGGCTCCAGTTCCACCAATCAGACATCATCAAACCAAGAACTACCAACTGCACACAAACGTCTGGAGGGTACACTCGCCTGCATCTGCACATCTCCGTATATACTAACTTTGAGATTGCACACCAGTAGGGAAACAGAAGAATGTCTGTCATCCCAATCTTACATAATCTCATTATATTCTACTGCTATTTGTGGATATGCACCATATAATCAGATAAAATGCTCTCATCACTTTACTTTTAAATCCAAACTGGTTGTTGACCACCATGGAAAGATCCATCCGGGAACAACAAACAACACATACCTCAATAACTTCATAGCTGTACTTTTTTGGCAGCTATAATACCTTTTTGGAGAAAAAGCAGCTGGTATAATTTTGGTGTCCAGATATACTTATTTTTCCTGTAACAGCTCAGCTTTTCTTTTCTATTACTTTCTCTGTTATTTTTTTAACCTAAAACTACAATTAATGGTTGAATGCTGTAATACTTGATGGCTGCATACAGTCTAGATTTAATTTCTTTCTAATTCAAAGCAAATTGGCTCTATGGAAAAATGATCCAGGGATTATGTCTATGGATTAGTTCACATGTGTTCTGGTAGGAAAACACAAGTGATCTCTAGTGTGTGAGTCTAAGGACACCTGCAGCAATCTATAACTTTGCGAGAGCAGAATGTTGGATGTGCATACAACATTCTTTCATACTCAAGGATCTATGGCCCATATTCATTTACTGGGGCAAGACTGTCTAATTATTCAAACAGTGCTCCTTTGTGAGGTCTTTAACAGCAGCAACTTGAAAAGGTAAATTTCGGTAATGAGAAGCCACTGGAACTGTAGTTACCAAGCCACACTGCAAGTCCCTGATATCTAGAGCTAATTACTAATAACAAAAGGTGTCACATTTAGAGATCTGAATAGATGTGCATTCACTGGACCAAGATGCACAAAACAATTTGACCAGGTAGATGCAAATTTGTGTGTGTGTGTGTGTGTGTGTGTGGGGTGGATCATGTACAGGTGCACGTGTGTGTGTGTGTGTGTGTGTGTGTGTGTGTGTGTGTGTGTGTGTGTGTGTGTGTGTGTGTGTGCGCGCGTGTGTGTGTGTGTGTGCGTATGTGTGTGTGTGTGTGTGTGTGTGTGTGTGTGTGTGTGTGAAAGGACTCTAGGATCTTTGTAATGCTGCTCTTATGATTATTCTTCATGTCTGGACTCAGAACAACAGAGAAAAACAAAATAATTTTATTATCTGCATCTGAAACAACTTAATGTATATTCATTTTAAGGCATGATGTAAAAAGTTGTGCTTTACTAACACAATCAGCCTATCTCATGAAATGCCTAAAGCAAAATAAAATGATGAAATGATTAATAGCAAAGCTGTTCCAATCTGTTTTACCCACAGATCTTTTCACAGCTATCAGTAAATTGTTATTTTGACAACCCTTATCAAATCATCTTCCAACAAAAAAACTGTTAATATTAGGCTTTTGTACTGCAGTTGCTGTTATTCAAAAACTGGAATTTACCTGCCAAGCGCCAGCAATTTGCAGTTTCATGCAGAGACTTTTGCAGTCATTGTCACTTAACTGCCCTACTTGTCTTGTCAGCCTGATCAGTCGTAAGGATCTATGCGTTTCTTTCCAGTCTCTAATGTAATACACTGTCCCCAGATTGAATGATAAAAAACAGAATATGATAAATAAATAACCAGGTTTAGTACCTGTTGCTCCATTTGCAGTTCTACAACCTCTTTTTCAAAATGTTGCACAAAGAACTAAAATTAAAACAGAAGACAGACAGTAAGACACCATTGCTGTTAAGTAATTTAAGTGTCAAGACTTCTACATCCGTCAAAAAAATCACTAGAGAATAGAATATGTTTTTTCCCCACAATAAAATGAACAGAAGTGCTTTCCGAAATGACATTTTCTTGTTAATGGCATAGCCTGACATTAGTACACATTTCCACTGATGTAACTCATGCAACTAGAATGCATTTTCAGCCTCAGTGTAATGCTTTGTAAATTGCTTCAGAGGTGTTAAGATCATCGCATGTGTTCCACCAGGAATATCAGAAGAAAAGGCACAAGCTGCATTTTTATCTAGGAACCAATATCTTTATAGTATGTTAGGATAATACTCCCCAGGGGAATTTTGAAAATATGACTTCAGTTATATATTTTGATGCTCCTTAGGGCTAGTTCAAAGAAAAATCAATATCGCAGTTAACTTTGCTTCAATATTGTCTTACGCCCAGTAGTACGAAAATGTATATTTGTTCTAAGGATCAGAATGATTGTCTATTCTTCTGTTAACCGAGTCTGAATTTCATGTGTTAGATTCATTACTTTAATGCCTGATTAATATTTTTCACAGCAAAGCACATAAAATAGTTATTTGCTTTAACCTTCTTATTTTGCTTGTATTGTTGATCCACACAGCTCATCATGCCAATGGTTTTGCTGTGAGATTCATTACATGTCTAAACATGATTATTTTAGTGAACTTAGTCTAGTTGAAAGTCAAATAACTAAAGAAAAAAAATAATGTGACTCCCAACTTGGTATGTGGTATGTATGATGCAAAAAAGTTTTTAGTCAGACTATAACGTGGCATATAAACAAAACAATCTCACCATTAGTTGCTTGTTTTGTTTTCTTTTCTTTTTTGATGGTTTTCATTAATCCAAACCCCATCGGGACACTTATCATTTCAGTGCTCACCGTACTTCCTCCAACTTTAGACGTTGTACTTTGAGGTAGATGAAAGATCAAATGAATTCTTTCCTTATCTCTTTAGTTTTGCAATCCCTGTCTGAATTGTTGGTCTAAACTCCAAGAGTGAACCTTCTGTTTTACTACTAACTAACCTACAGTGAAAATGAAAACTGCAATTGTTCTGGGAACAGGTGACCTTTCAGTAAGCAACCACCTCTTCATATCTGGGACATGTCTCAAACCACGAGTCTGTAGTGCCTGCTATGATTCACAATGACCACAAAGAATTTCTTAGGCATTCTATCAACTTTGCCTTTTTAAGAATTTGAAGGGATCTCTGCAGAATGCATCTGATTTATTATTTTTCACATGCCTTTTTTCTGGGGTAAGTCTGGAGCAATGCTTACCTAAGCATCTTGCTCACGTTTATACAGGCCCTGGGATTCATTAACAATTGTGTAGGCTTTGTGTGAAACCTACATGATTACAGCATGTTAGCACAGTGAACAGTAGCGGTCGTTGAACATGCATGTTGTGTGAAACCTACATGATCACAGAGTGTTACTGCAGTGAGCAGCAGCGCTCGAACATGCATGTTGTGTGAAACCTACATGATTACAGCATGTTAGTGCAGTGAGCAGCAGTGCTAATTGAACATGCATGTTGTATGAAACCTACATAATTACAGCAGGTTAGTGCAGTGAACAGCAGCATTCATTGCACATGCATGTTGTGTGAAACCTACATGAGTATAGCATGTTAGTGCAGTGAGCAGCAGCGCTCGTTGAACATACATGTTGGGTGAAACCTACATGATTACAGCATGTTAGTGCAGTGTGCAGTAGTGCTTGTTGAACATGCATGTTGTGTGAAACCTACATAATTACATGTTAGTGCAGTGAGCAGCAGTGCTCATTGAACATGCATGTTGTATGAAACCTACATGATTGCAGCATGTTAGTGCAGTGAGCAGCCACGCTCATTGAACATGCATGTTGTGTGAAACCTACATGATTGCAGCATGTTAATGCAGTGAGCAGCAACACTCATTGAACATGCATGTTGTGTGAAACCAAACCTACATGATTACAGCATGTTAGTGCAGTGAGCAGTAATGCTCATTGAACATGCATGCTGTGTGAGACCTACTTGATTACAGCATGTTAGTGCAGTGAGCAGTAGCGTTCATTGAACATGCATGTTGCTCATAATGCTAACACATTTATATGCACCATTTTGTGGCTAGCAGCTGTGTTGGCAGACAGGAAACAGTGCAGGGAAGCTTGAACAAAAAATGTAAACAAAATGGCTTGCCTATAAGCAAACTTATTCTGCGAGCACCCGCAGACAGCTTATGTGAAGTACGGGCAAGTTGATTATAAGACTTAATATGCAGGAGACATTAAATGAGGAGCACGTACACAGAATATACTGTTAATAGTGCAACATAAGTAAATGGGGAGGTAAATGCAGAAAATGTGCTCAGTTCATACAGTGAAATGTGATTATTTTACAAAGAAACATTTTAAAAATTAATACTTCCATATTGATGTAATAATATTTAATCCTGTTCACAATTCCTGACCCATGCACATAACTAAAAATGGACACTATGAACACGGACGTGCTAACAACAGATGTCAGAGGGATACAATGCAACATTGTAACAAAGGAGAATAAACGTAATATGAATGTTGATATCATGTCAAGTGGAGCTTCAATGATAGTATGACGAATAGATACATCAGGGCTATTTGCATAGACTGCAGTCATTGAATATGACATGTATATAAAAGAAACCCATGTCGGATAACTGATGGCACTACTGTATTCTCCACTTCATCACAGAAGAAATGAGCCCTACAGCTGTTCTGTCATGCACATCAGAAAGGGACATGATTTATCGTTTGTTGTCATTTGGTAACCATAGATAGGAAATATATTACCTTGAAACATGTATTAGACAAGCAAGTGTTTTATATTTATGTACATCCTAAAAAGAAATATAATAACACTAAAAATACACAAATGAAAAGTGACAACATTGATCTGATGACATTTCATTAGTTCAAGATCTTCATTCATAAATGGAGGGTAACTACTACATGATTATACTGGGCATGCTCACAAGGAGCACATCTACTACATGATTAGACTGGGCATACTCACAAGGAGCACATCTACTACATGATTAGACTGGGCATGCTCACAAGGAGCACATATACTACACATTTCAGTGAGCACTACCATAACAGCATGTTAACAACAGATAGAAACAAGAAAGTGTCCTAAAAGACCCAATCGCACTTTATGATGATCTAAAATCATACCATACAGTAAAGCATGTTATGTAAGTCCTCATGTCCTTTAAAGCTGTACAGTGTGAAAAAAACAATTACAGCAATGGATAAATGTTTACAGGAAGACATGCAATACAGAGCATTTTTATGTGGAAATTAAGTAATGCCTGGAAACAATCAATAATATACTTAACACAAGCATCTTGCCAGACTCAAACACATGCCTGGACACACATCAGAAAGATATGTATAAAGTTGTGACACCACAGAGATATACATACTGTGATGTGTGCGTGTGCGCATGTGCCCATGTGTGTGCACGCGCACACGTGTGTGTGTGTGTGTGTGTGTGTGTGTGTGTGTGTGTGTGTGTGTGTGTGTGTGTGTGTATATGTGTGATGAGCAGCATGCTTAAAGGGCTTACAGCACTTGCATACATAATGAGTATGGCTCTTTCACCTTGTAGAGTGATGGCTTAAAAAGGCTGCTCACTGACTGTGCCATAAATACATGCTTTGCCTGAACCACACCTGTCTGATACAGTTATCTGACAGACAGAGTTAACCAGATTCAAACCCCTGCCTCTCATACTACACAGTCTACAGAGCTGTGTATTGACTGCATCTGCCACATGATACAGCAGTAGGCATTATCACAAATAAATGAAATGAATGTGTGAAATAATAAATAACATTTAAAGATAATTTGTACAGTGTGATTTTGTCAAAATGATGAAAAGCAGGTAACTGTGTTAATGTTCACATAACTGTGAGCATTGCAGCATCAGTATTTCCTCAGCCAAAGAACCTGTTCCTGTTGTTTTGTACAACAACATTATCCCAGAATTTTAACACACTCTATCTGTGTAGTTACACTATACTGAATGCATGTGATACAGGAGCACTCACAACATGACATTTACTGAACAACTGTTCCACTGCCAGCAAATTACAAAATGAGTTTATATTTGTTTTTACAAAATGAGTTTATATTTGTTTCTACAAAGTTTCAAGTAAGAGAAATAACCTGATACAGAATTGTGTGTCTAAATGTTAGTACAGTCATATAATGTTATTCTTTGCAGGAATTCAACAGCAAGCTATGCAAGTCCACTTATTAACAACGTGTATGAATCACATGCACCACAGCTGTGAGACTCCACCTGTGTAAAGTCTTTACATGATTGTGTTGCAAACAATTTGTATGAGATAAAAGGGACAAGGAAGGCTTCTTTTGTTGTAATTGCACACATTATTACAGTTGTGGATGTCATTCATGCATAGCAGCATAAAGGACAAACAATGCTTAGAGTCAGTCAATGTGCCATTTGAATACCTGACTATGCAATGACAGAAGCTACATAATATTGTGAAGAGTGTAATTATTGCTAAAATTTTGAGATATCTGGGTGTTTGAAGCCATGAAATCATGTTTTTGCTGCAAGGGATATGTGTGCCTGTAATTTCTTTAAAAAATGTTGCTCTATGTCTATTTCTCACACAAAATTGCCTGCTGCTAGGTATACCCAAATACACATGATGAGTAATACAATCAACACTGTAACGAGAGAATGGGACTCTTACACAATGTGTGGATAATCACGGATTCGAACGCATGCCTTACTAAATTAACAGCATACAGAACATTGCCTCATTTCTTAAAGCCAAAGAAAAAATCTGAATAGTAAGGTTTATTGGGAAAACCAAATGTCATCACATGGAATCATTATTCAGTAAAGCATTTCTGTGTGAAAAGTGAGCAGAATCCCAGCTATACATGTACACAGCCAACAGCAGGATGACAACATTGCTACATGCATGTATGCACACTCAAAGTCATACTGTTACAAGTAAGTCTAACAAGTAATGGCTGGATTTGAACAGACTACCTAAGTTCACTGTCTGAATTACACTCTCTGCATAACTGGTTGGCTTAAAATTGTAACAATGCACATTTGAATGCATGACGTTGCCATTGTTTAATATGGTGATGTTCTTCTAAAGAGGAAAGAAGGTGGTTGAAGACCACAGTTACAGTACACAGCTACACATCCTGTACTTATAAGGGATCTACACAGCATGACAGATAAACACACACACTCACAATAGACAGTCATTGCTAGATTCAAACCTCTTACCTATTTAGTTACACAATCTGTGGAGCACAGTATCAACGGCCGGTGACACAGTATAACTTGTGTTATAGCTGTGATATAGTTCAATTTTGATAGCATTATGGGTCTATTGTGTTTCCAAAACTGTATATTGCCTCTGGGTAATAGAAATTTATAGGCAATTCTCTGCCAGTGAAAATGCATCTCCTAAGTGGAAGTTTACATAAGGGGTGTTGTCACAGAGTGAGCTGCACATGATAGTATACATGGTCACACTCTTGAAGCAATGTTGGATTCAAACTCCCTACCTATCTAGTTACAGACCCCAGGAAAACAGTATTAACCACAAGCACCACTAAGGAAATCTGTTTTTTATAGCAAGAGAGTGTACTTATGTAATAATTACCATATCAGTGTGTTACAGAAAAGATGCTTGTAGTAAAAATGGGGTGAGGATATGGGGGAGTCCTCTCCCAGGTTAAATTATTTACAAGTGAAAGATTATATAGCATGCCCAATCAGAAAGTTATACATACTTTACAATGAAATGACACACACAAGTTATTCACTGTGAGATTTCAACCTCTTACCTATCTAGTTTTACAAACAATAGAGCACAGTGTTAACCACAAATGCCAGAGGAGAAGTCTGACTCTGAAAGGTAGAGAGTGCACTTCTGACAGCATGGCCTCATCAGTGTGCTGCAGAGGAGATACCTGTGGTAACAGTGGGATAATGTGTAAAGGGAGCTGTGTTCAAAGTTAAGTTCTTGTCCTGTTTGGAAATGAACACAGTGCATCTGTTGTTGAGGCTTTGCTGACCTGTCACTAGAACCACACACACACACACACACACACACACACACACACACACACACACACACACACACACACACACACACACACACACACACACACAAACACACAAAGTTCACCACTGTCATATTATAACCACCTACCGATCTAGTGACACAATCTAAATAATACAGTATGAAGCAAAAGCACCACAGGAGGAGTTAGATTTTAACTCTGTGAAAATGCAAAATTTGCAAGTATTAAAACATCACTTTTGCGAATATCAGCTCCTGTGCATCACAGGTTTTGGGACAAATGCAAGTGTAACATGACTGTGCTCATCCAATGTAATTACATTGCTTCTCTGCTACCATCTATATAGTGCCATTTATGTACATTGGGCTAGGGTGATTGCCATGTACTTGTTTCACAGTATGGGTTTTCAGTGCCAGTCACAATTACAAAACAATTGATTGTCAATAAAGCATTCGTAGCAGTTCATCCCATGATAATTGCTTGCAAATAATAACCGGTTTGTGTGCCACTGTCAGCTGGCTTGTCCCATGCTTGCACAATGAGCATTGACAATGCAAGTAGATGCTTTCTAAATATGGCCGTACATTCTGAATAACAGTGATGTATTATGGGTGAAAAGGTTACACACTATTATAATAAATTTGCAAATGTAACCACTGCAGTGCAGACATGCATTAACAGACTGGCTTAAATGAGTCAGCATCACTGTGAAATGCAGATGTCTCATTTTTAAAGTAAGAGTAACAGATACAGAAGTTGGACTACCTACTCACATAATTCTTTGTTGTAATTTTGTTTAACTGTCTCCCTGAAGCCCAGTGCTTCCAAGCTCATTTCCACTAATGAAGGCACAGTATCAGCCCATGTATAATCATATCTTGGGATGTTGGACTTTGAATGGGAATTAGCAGTAATGTATGGTGCTCTGTGCTGACCTTCATGAAACTGTCAGCAGCATACACATACAACTATATCTGAATCTGATTGAATATAGAACAGATATGTGTTATGGTCATGTTTCAGGTGTCATGATTTACATATTTGTCATGGCAGTTGCAGTTCTTCACTTATTATATGCATCCTACAGGTGTATTATGAAACACAAGGGACCATGCATGTCATTAAGGAGGTTTATTTCAGGACACAGAAGGGGTAGGAAGAGTTGGACAGTTGGTGACAGGAATATGCATACATACATGCTAAGAGATTAGTTTATGGCTCATTCCTGAACATATTTGTATTTAGTTACTTCAGTTTATCATCATAATTATTCGGGCAAGATTACAAGACAGTGTTCACAACAGGGAGGAAACAAGTTAATACAGCATTAGGGCAATGTTTTGTTAGGTAATGTTTTGTTAAGTAATGTTTTGTTATGTAATGTTTTGTTAAGTAATGTTTTGTTAGGCAATGTTTTGTTAAGTAATGTGTTGTTAGGCAATGTTTTGCTAGGCAATGTTTTATTAGGCAATGTTTTGTTAAGTAATCTTTTGTTAGGCAATGTTTTGTTAAGTAATGTTTTGTTAGGCAATGTTTTGTTAGGCAATGTTTTGATAAGTAATGTTTTGTTAGGCAATGTTTTATTAGGTAATGTTTGGTTAGGTAACGTTTCGCTAGGTAATGTTTGGTTAGGTAATGTTTTGTTAAGTAATGGTCTGTTAGGTAATGTTTTAAGTAATGTTTTGTTAAGTAATGTTTTGTTAGGTAATGTCTTGTTAGGCAATGTTTTGTTAAGTAATGCTTTGTTGGGTAATATTTTGCTAGGCAATGTTTTGTTAAGTAATGTTTTGTTAGTAATGTTTTGTTAAGTAATGTTTTGTTAGGCAATGTTTTGTTAAGTAATGTGTTGTTAGGCAATGTTTTGCTAGGCAATGTTTTATTTGGCAATGTTTTGTTAAGTAATCTTTTGTTAGGCAATGTTTTGTTAAGTAATGCTTTGTTAGGCAATGTTTTATTAGGTAATATTTGGTTAGGTAATGTTTTGCTAGGTAATGTTTGGTTAGGTAATGTTTGGTTAGGCAATGGTCTGTTAGGTAATGTTTTAAGTAATGTTTTGTTAAGTAATGTTTTGTTAGGCAATGTTTTGTTAAGTAATGTTTTGTTAAATAATGTTTTGTTAAGCAATGTTTTGTTAAGTAATATTTTGTTAGGCAATGTTTTGTTAGGTAATGTTTGGTTAGGTAATGTTTTGCTAGGTAATGTTTGGTTAGGTAATGTTTTGTTGAGTGATGGTCTGTTAAGTAATGTTTTGTTAAGTAATATTTTGTTAAGTAATGTTTTGTTAGGTAATGTCTTGTTAGGCAATGTTTTGTTAAGTAATGTTTTGTTAGGCAATGTTTTGCTAAGTAATGTTTTGTTAGTAATGTTTTGTTGGGCAAAATTTTGTTAGGCAATGTTTTAAATAATGTTTTGTTAGTAATGTTTTGTTAGGTAATGTTTTGTTAGGCAATGTTTTGTTAAGTAATGTTTTGTTAGTAATGTTTTGTTAGGCAATGTTTTGTTAGGTAATATGTTGTTAAGTTATGTTTTGTAGCCAACAGTTACACACAAAGGAGTTCTACAAAACATTCAAAAACATTTTGGCATCCATCTGGATTTGAACCTTGACAGTATTCCAGAAAAATCTACAGACATGAGTATTATCTTACCATATCGCTTAAGAACTCCTACTTCACAATGTTCAAGTATGACAACAGGTTGAAACAAAGGGGAATGTATGTATCACTTCTTCATTGTCCTCATGACAATTGTAAAATCCTGTAATGTGTAAATTTCATCATGACAACTGTAAAATCCTATAATGTGCAAATTAAATTCTTTAGTCTAATCAATGTGAAACAGTAAAACTTGCTGATAAAATGTAGGAACACATACAAACACAAAGACAGTGATAGAGACACAAAAAGAATGTTATATTCTTCTGGGGCCTTTTTAATCTCCTTGAGGTTTGTTAATGTTATGTTTTCCCTGATTAGAAATCTATCATGCTATGTACAATCAAGTTTTCCAACATGGACAAAGCAGGGTTTGGTAAGTATGTAATCATGACTGAAACATAAGCAGGATATTGGTGAGTCACTAAGATATGCAAATAACACTCACACATATAATAATAATGTCATTAAAACATTAAATATGACTTTCACATATTTCTGGATTCAAACCCTCGACACTATGCCACAAGCAATTTACAGATTTGTGAATTATGTCAACATATTTCACAGGATATGTTATGCCACAACATTAATTTTACCGGTTTGATAGTGGCAGTCAAAAAATATGAGGCAAGGAAAAATGTAGACATCAGGTTTCATTACAGTAATGACAGTCTTAACATTACATAAGGTTTGCATTACCGCCAGCAAAATAAAAAATGATCTAATGCAGAACACAGATGTATTATGTTAAGGTGTTGTGTGATTTATACATTCATCATAAAAGCAGGAATATTCATGCAGCATGCTAACAAAGCAATATTTGAAATTAGAACATCATATGTGGTATACATTCAACTTTTCAGCCTGTTCAAATGAAGATTAGCATGAATGTGTATAGCACAGCAAAGCAAAGCACAGTATCACAAAGGGCAACAAAGTAATGTGGCAGAGGAAAAAAAAAAGATTTTGCATAAGCTGTGTACTTCCATTTCCTCGAAGTCACAGATGCTGGTTGGTGCAGACATTGTGCAAATGCAGACAAGGAACATTAATGACGCAGAAGGGAGGAAGTACATAGATGGGGGAACGGAAGTCAGGGTCCAAGTAGCTTCTGACAGATGCAAGATAATAGTGGCCCAAAACAATGTGCAGGCAACAGCTACACATAAATTAGTGCAGCAGAAACAGTCAATAAATGTTTGCTAATGCCTGGATTAGAACTCTTTAAAGAATGCAAAAATTAGTCTCTAGATCTGAGCATTACTTCATCAAACGACAAAGGATCTCTAACTTCATACTCTTTAAATCATGCAATTGAAAGGACAGTGGCAACTTACTAAAGCAGAAGGGGTAAATGGAGCAAGAAAGAGAGATGGAGAGAAAAAAGGCAACATTGTTTATGGTAGATTTAGTACCACCTTTATGGTGTGCTGCTCTTGGGCTTTTCTTTGTTATTAACCTATCATGCTCCATGCAATAAAGTGCTTATTACAGGGAGCAAGATGAGATAGGAGAGTACAAACAAGATTAACACATAAGCAGGGTAAGGGTGGTTTGCAAAGTCTCCCTGTTGGGGATGGATGTTTTTGCAAACACTTTTGTGCTGCACTATTCATATGTTATGTTAATGAATGTTGTAACTAGAGATGAATATAGATGTTTGCAGTTAAACATGACAGGAATCTAGAATGTCATGAAATAATAATTTGACATGACACTGCACAAAAAATATCAGTCTGCAGACAGGGGAATTCTCAGAACACACCGCACAAAAACTTTCTTTTCTTTACATCCAGCAGCCTAATAACTGTTAGACTAAGTGTTTTTAAATAGTGGCTTTACCCTGTCATTGCTCTGTATTCCTATAGTGCAGCAGATTTAAGCACATTTGTATGAAGTAAACATTGCTAGTGTGGTTGAATTTAAAATCTTTAACCTTTGCCACAGCAAGTGAAATGACGTTCACCATCACTCACTATCAGTGCACTGCTCAAATGCTGAGGACAAAAAAGTGAAGGCTTTTGATGGGCTATTTCTGGTCATGTGTGTTGTGTGTGATTCTGTTTTTTGACCAGATTAAATGTGAGAAAAAGGGGTTGATATGACAGTGGTGAAAATGGGGTATAAAACAAAGGGTAGGACACAGAGGAAAGAATGCAGGAATTTGCAGGATAGTGGTGGGAGAGCACCATAGCTATCTACTTCTTCGCAAAATAAATGTACAGTTGTACAAAGGCTTTCATGATTTTGTAGAGTCACCACACCAGGGATCGGTGACAACAGCACTATAATGTTGTATAGCCAATTGGACCAAATCAAAGGTATGAAGATGATACATAGGTGAAGTGGACAGCTATGTAGGGGCATATTTTTTGGGGGGGAAAGAGATGAATTTTGGAGAATGTAGTTAGGAATGAGAAGGTCAGATAGGTAGGGTAGGGTAAGTTAGGTAGCAAGCACAGACATACAGGACATACAAGACAGACAGGAATGGTGACAGTGCCAGATGTGGCATCATTTTGGCAATACAATGCAGGACCTTTTCAACCCTGCTGATTTGGGCAGCAAAGCCTCTCTTCATAATGCCCTCCACCAGTCCTGTCAGGTCATACCAGCTGACAAAGTTAAAACCTCCACTACAACTGCACCCAGGGGGCACCACTGCACCACCAGGAGAGGTTTAGTGAATTGACTGAGGTGGAGCAGGTAGGGCAGGAGTTTTACAGGTAACAATGACAGGTTGTGAGTGAGACATGCTGGGTGTCTGTGCTGCTTGTGGTGGTGCCATTGCAGCCACCTATGGTGGTATGGTGGGATGAACCCCAGTGGTCAGTCTACCTTCCTGTGCTAATGGTCACTTTGTTTTCAGCAGCAATGTATTAAAAAACAAAACAAAAAACAATATATATATATATATATATATATATATATATATATATATATATATATATATATATAAGAGATAGAGAGGGGGAGACAAAAAGGCAAAAAAGGGAGAAGTACATCAATGGCATGTCACATCATTTTATTATTTTAATGCAAAAACCAATATGAAAATTAAATAAGTACACCTTGGCCACAACAGATGGAGTTTATTCACTGAGTACTAACCTCAGTGCTGACGGTCGCTCAATGGTGTCTGGATTCTTTGCAGTACAAAAGGTTTCCAAAATTATATTTTTCACTTTTTTCCTTGTGTATTTCCTTGCTGCTGAGAGGAGCGCAATTGCAAATGACATTTAAAAAATAAGAAAACACTGAATGAAAATTACATTAATCAAATGGTATACAGAGCAATAACCAGAGCAAGAACTATATTAGAGTAACAAATTCATCCTTCTTACATCTCCTTGCCACATCAAAATTTTAATTAATATAGTGATATAACAAAATATCTGTAAATATGTATTCAGAAAACCTGTGTAAAATTATCACTTAATTGGATTCAGACTCTGCATCACCTCTCTTCTTTCTCTAAACGTACTTCATTTACACCTTGTGCACATACACAGTTAATGTGACTGGGAAAACTACTCAAGCCCAAACACCCTCGCCCAACGGTTCCTTGAATTTATAAACTCTAATGCGATGGAACAACTGGTCACCACTTCCACAAGAGGGAACAATATATTGGACATGGTCATCACCAACATGAGGACTCTATGTTCCACACCAGAGGTAAACCTCTCATTGGTAAGATCAGACCATAAACCTTCTATGAGCACCTGCAGGAATGCATGGATCATGCTATCCCAAATAAAACCAAGACTCACTCCTCCAAAAACAGGAGACCTGTCTGGTGGACCCCGGCCATAAATAAGCTATACAACAGAAGGAGGAAGCTAGTACATGACAGAGCAAAATCCCAAAAAGGGAAGGCATCTCTGATCAGTATTAGCAAGAAACTTCGATCCGTCATAAAATCATCGAAGGCCAGTTTAGAAAGAAAAATTGCCCTAGACACTAAAGATAATCACAAGGCCTTCTTTAGTTATGTCAGGAATATGGGTGGAAACTCCCAGATATGCTCTGAATTGTTGCATAACGGTACAAAATATACCATCCCTACAGACATAGCCAACATCCTGGCAGACAAATTCAGTGCAAACTTCTCCCCCCTTCCCCCCCAAAGGAGCAAATGCCTATCCCAACTGAATGTAACCTCCCTGACATCACAGATGCACAGGTGAAAGCTGCCCTCTCCAAAGCAAAAAACACAGCATCTATGGGACCGGGCAGTGTCCCAGGCTGTGTCCTATACGAGCTCCAAGAAGAACTGAACCCTCACATTAAGTCACTGTTCAAACTTAGCCTTAATACAGGATATGTACCCAAAGAATGGTGTACAGCTACAGTGGTCCCACTCCACAAAGGTGGTGCCACAACGGACCCCGGGAACTATCGTCCCATAAGCCTGACTAGTCTGGTCTGTAAAGCCATGGAGAGTATTATCATGGAACTCATAAACAAAGACATTGGGAGCCTCCAGACACTGGACCCTACCCAATTCGGCTTTGTTAAGGGCAGATCCTGCCTCTTAAACCTAGTTGATTTCTTTGAAATAGTTACCAAAGCCATAGATGAGGGCAAGGTAGTCCACACAGCCTACCTGGACCTCACAAAAGCCTTTGACACAATACCCCACTCGGGCATCATAAATAAGCTTACCAGCTTAAATATCAACCCCTATATCACAAGATGGGTTGCAAACTGGCTCAGGGATAGAACCCACATAGTCAGAATCACAGGTGCCATGTCCGAATCCAAACCAGTTACAAGTGGTGTCCCACAGGGCTCAGTTCTGGGACCTCTCTTGTTTGGTATATACTTCTCTGAATTTCAGGCTAACATGGGGGGATTATGGCTGACAAAGTTCGCAGATGACTGCAAACTGGGAGCCATAATCGACTCTCCAGCTGACACAAGCATCCTCCAAAAGGGTCTCACAGAGATGGATGCTTGGTGCCAGAGCCACGGCCTCAAGCTAAATGCTAAAAAGTGCATAGTCATCCCCTTTGGGAAAAACAATGTGCCCACAAATTACCACATAGGTGGTAATCCATTAAGTACGGAAGAAGTAATTAGAGATTTGGGGACCAACGTAGATAGTAATCTCTCCTTTGATAATCACGTTGCCAAAGTGGTTAGAAAGACGTTCTATATAGCCCACCTTATCACGAAAGGGTTTGCATCTATATCAAGAGAGGTCATTGTGCTCCTCTACTCGTCACTCATCAGGCCCATAATTGAATACAATGCCCCTTTTTGGATGTACCTTACCTGACACCTGCAGCAACTGGAGAGACCCCAAAAGTACCTCACCAAGAGGATCATGGGCTACAAACAGATGTCCTATGCAGCTCGACTAAAGAAACTCCATCTCTACTCAGTTGCTTACCGCCTACTCAGAGGCGATCTATGCCTGACGTACAAAGCCATGTCAAACCCAGAATTAATTGACATGTTCCACCTCAAAAAATCCAAGTCCCTTAGAGCTACACACTCCAGGGACTTAAACCTCAGCACAAAAATAAATAGGACATGCTGGAGGGACAGATTCATTTCCCAGAGGCTCCCCTCACTCTGGAATAGAATCCCAATTCATGTTAGACATAGCCCCTCGCTGACCCTCTTCAAGCAAAATCTGGACGCGTGGATGGGAAATCGCAAATTCACCCCTGGGATCTCTTCTGTGTCCCTGCTAGACAGAGGCACAGTAAACTAATCTTAAAGGGTACCTTCTGTGACCTACTTTACAGAGGCACAGTAGGCTAATCTAATAGGGAGGCGGAAGCCAAATACACTCTGGCTAGGCTTATAAATGCCCTAGGTCAGATAGCCTAGTATCTACCTATGAACCTATGAACCTAATGGACAAGTGCAGTTTCTTCACTGAGTACTATCCAGAGTGCTGATATAAGCATACTGACTCCAGGCTCATTTGAGCTACAGAAGACTGCTCAAACTAAATTCTTTACTTTTTTCCCCTAGGAAGTGAACTCTAGTTCACTACTATGGACCTCTGCCAGTCAAGTATCCACTATGCCAAACGGTGCACAAACAATGAAGATAAAAAAATACTTAAATTAGAAACAGTATGAAAGAAGTAGTTAAAATTTACAGTTCTGATGTTTCCTCAGCTTATCCTCCTTAAACATCATTATATTCATACAAATAGCACTGTCTACCTATTCGAACCTCAGGACACCAGGGCAATCACAACAAACACCTGTCACTATTATCAATATATACTACAGACACATGCCTATATTGTGCAGAAAAACAATGAGGGTACAAATACTCATGATGTGACATAGTATCACTTGATATTACAGGTGCCTCAGAACCAAGTTCTGAAAGTTGTCCTGTGTAATTTGTAGTTTAATGTGTCGATGACTGTGATAGAAAGGTAATCTTTCTTCACAAAATTGTAACACTGCAGCTTTTTTCTTCTATCTTGTGACCATCACTCCCTGATCTATGCTTCTCTTACAAGACTGTTATGTGATTTGCCTTGCAGTTGATATATGTTTCAATTAGTAATGTACTTCCTTAGAAGTGCGGACACAATATACTCAGAAGCAAAAAGTCTGGTCATAAACAATTAGAAATGATAGAAATGTTACTCTCATAAGTCAATGAATGTACTCGTAGACTTTCTTGTAAATCCCTTCTCCCTGACACATCCTCATTTAATGTACATCCAAGAGGACAGACTGTAAAACCCTGATCATTCCTGCAGTCAGACTAATCATTTACACTTTCAAGCTCTTAGCAGGTAACACTTCTCATTGCTTGTTCTTGCACTGCTGAGGCACGTGCACATGATCATGTAGGTCCTTGCACCATGTTTATCTTTCCTGGACTTAGTGCAGATTATGGAATTCATATCTCATTTGCATACTCACAGTGCTTGGGGATATGAATCTTCCCTATATAAAGGTAATGGCATAGGTAAGGAATTTGTATCATAGTAGGGGAGACTGTTTGGATCCAGTAAGCTCATTATTGCAATTTGCTTTGAAAATGTGTTGCTACTTCAACAACGTACTTGCTGCAAAGGTATGTTGCTATTTTTCTTTTTACAACTTAATGTATTTTAGCCATACTGATGGACTGCATTTCAAAATACAACTATTGGTTTATAGTCTAGATTATTCTCAGAATCTGTTGGCACAGACATTTATATCAGGTATTTCTTGACTTTTAAAACTTTTTCTAAATAATGCTGAAATTTAATAGGAAATTTAATCTGAGAAGTTGCCCACTTAGTGCAGAAGACTTTTGTGTTGCTTATTAACAAGGCCACAGGTTTTGTCTTATTAGCACACCAAATTGTGTTAAACCTGTTATGTATACCTTGGTGCCCCCATGGAAGTGGATATCTCACAAAATTGTTAGCATTTTTTGTCATTTCTTTTCTTTGTTTTGTGGTTGTGAAGGGTCTGTGTTAAGTCGTGTGAACTCATATAGAGCCTTACTTTTTCTTGTATTTTGTGTATGATGGATAGATGCATCCGATAGTACAAAAATGGGAGTATTTCCATGTTTAAATTATAAAGGGTGTAAATATTTAAATATGGGTAGTATTGTTTATTTATCCCATTTACATTTCAATGTTTATGCCAGAATTATTATTATTATTATTGTCAAAGTAAAATGGCTGTTTATATCACTTTGTATCCTAGCTGCCCAGACTTCTATGTAAGTAGAATGACATGCAGATTATATGAGCAAATACAAGAACATGTTTTAGCTATAATTAACAATGGGTGCTAATAATGCACACAGTTGATTTCTGAAAAGTTTAACAAATTTGTTTTTAACATACAAAATCGTGCAGTCATTACATCAAGGGGAGACGACAGTAACACATACTTGAAATTTATAAAATTACATTAGCAGTTGTATAGTTTTTTAGGCATCAAGCATGTTTATATTAAATGTTATTTGAAGTCTTTACTAGCTAGATAATATTTCCATATATTTTATTTAATATATTTTTGTAGTCATCTAATATATACTTGTATTTGTGTTTTTTAAAGTCATGTGTTCTAGGTCATATGACCATTTAGTCATATAAGAGGTTTGTTTAGTAACATGAGACTGTCCTGATGAAGGTCTGTGGATTTTAGAATAAAATCTCTCAATGAGATTAAAAGTGAAGTGTTTATCCAAGCAGAGATAATTTTTTGAATGTTGACTTGTATTGCTATTTACCCAGGCATTTTGCATATGTTTTTTGTGAAATACAAACAAATGTTTGCAAAGGTTCAAATGAAGGCTTAGGGATAGAGAAGTCAGCTTTGACATTTAGATCAGAGAATGCAAGGAGTTAAGTTTTGTCTTCTACCATGGTCTTATATCCCCTCCAAACATTGGTTATTAAATCACCATAGGGAAATTGGAATAAGTTGAGAAATGTTGTTACCACTTAATCTGGCAGGTTCATAAACCCAGGCTATGTCTTGAGAAACTAATTTTGTGACTACCATAAAGTGGTACAGCACTGTCTGATTTTAGCACTTACTGAAATGTTTTACAGCTGTCTTTGATATGTAAATTTATCCACATGAAATCTACTATGGTTTGGGAAATGATGACCAAAAGTTAGTGTGAGAAAAACGAGATTCACCACTTATGTGTAGGGTGAATGGCAGTGACTGGGATGAGAAGAAAACATCATTTGGCAGATGAGATGGTAAAAGGCATGCAGAGAACCAGAGAAATGCTTTTGAAACTTGAGGGAAAATATGGGTTAGCTTGAAATTAAGAGTAATTTAAAAACAGGGCATGTAGGGTTATCAGATTAATTAAATAGGCAACTTCATTTGCTTTTTCAGCATGACACATATCTAACGATGTTCTGAATCCCTCTAAATGTGATTTTTTTAAAGGATTGTTGGAGCAATCTTTAGACATTTTTTAGGACTCATAAACTGCCTCCGCAGACCTCTGAGTTTGTACAGGACTAGGTTGAGATCTGCTGCAAAATGTAGGTAAGGGATAGCTGAAAGAGGTATTTGAGTCTGAATCTGATCCAGAAGGAATGTGCCCATTTTACACCCACAATAAAATTTGCAAGGAACTACCTGGATAGTTCACTGAGCTGAGGATGGTGTTGGTACCTGGGATCATATCTTTTGGAGTGGTCTAACACCACAACATTGTATAAATCACATTAAGAGGCTAGTGAAACCAATATGGGAGAAAGAGATGGTGTTAATTTATTACAATCTGAGAAAATATTGCTGAATTTGTTATGAATTTGTTATTCTGAGGGCCAAGAAAAAAGCAATTACTAAAAATGAAAGCAACAAATCTCCTCTAATGTATGGAGGTGCTGGATATGTTCAAAGAGTCGTCAGTCTATTACAGTTCTTTTCATTAATGATGCCATCTGCTGGCCAATCTGTCCACTGCAATGCCTGCCGTTCAAAAGCCACAGCACCCATGTGCTGGTCAGTCTTCTAATCCCCCTTACTGTAATTCGTGAGCAAGACCCCAAGATACTTAGGCTCTTCCATGTGAGGTAGCTGCCCCCTCCAACTGGAGAGATGAAGGCAATCTATTCTGGGAACAGGCCATGACCTGTGATTTGGAGGTTCTGTTTTTCAGTCCAGCCACTTTACACTCAACAAAATAACACAAAGTCACTTGAGGCAGTAAGGACATCAGATACAAAAAACAAAGATGCAACCTTCACATCCATAGACTGAGTTGGAAGACCATGGTTCACCCTGATGCCTGTCCTATCAAAAACAGTGGGAATGAAAAGACATACCCAGGGTGGTGTTTCGCAACTACCTCAATATATATCTGACTTAATGTTAAGAATGCAAACAGATCTCTAACTCCTTCAATAAAGAGACCATTCAGCATGCAGCAGTGGCCCTTGGACCCCATACTGTTGCAGCACTTCCCCCAAAGCCTACTATGCAGCAGTGGCCCTTGGACCCCATACTGTTACAGCACTTCCCCCAAGGCCTACTATGCAGCAGTGATCGTTGGACCCCATACTGTTGCAGCACTCCCCCAAAGCCTACTAGTCATATGGTTTCTCCATTTTCACAAAGCACATGTAGACGATAATGGTCAACATCCATGACCCCCCAAGCTCTAATCAGAAACAGAGATCATCTCTTTTGAGAGGTTGACAGAGTACTGTCTGGTAGACAGGCCTCTTCTGAGAAAGCAGTTAGGAGTAGATGGTGTAGCAGGATCCATGTTGACAGATGAGGGTGATGCAGCAATTAAACATATCATTGGGGGAGGCTGTGCAAGTGGATGACATCTAGTGATCATACTGAAGGAAGTATGGGTTAACATACCTTTTCACTGTTAACTGGAAAGCCTTGGACTTTACCTTAGGATTGACAAACTCGGGTGTTGATCCACATTTTCAAAGAGAGGGACAGAAGGATCTGTTTCAATACAGTGCTAATGGAAACTAAATTTGTCTACCTAAAGAATGACAATAGTAAACCTCACATTGACTCATATGCACAGCTGTTCATACAAGAAACATGCATAACAGAGCACATGCAAAGCAATGACGTGAATACAGTGTACCGAAGCAAATCTAACAGATCTCTGTGAAGCAGCAAATTTAACAGATTTCTGTGAAGCAGCAAATCTAACAGATCTCTGTGAAGTAACAAATCTAACAGATTCTGTAAAGCAGCAAATGTAACAGATCTCTGTGAAGTAGCAAATCTAACAGATTCTGTGAAGCAGCAAATCTAACAGATCTCTGTGAAGTAACAAATCTAACAAATTCTATGAAGCAGCAAATCTAACAGATCTCTGTGAAGCAGGATACTCTTATAGAACATTCTACATTAACACAGAAACAACCACACTCAGTACATACACAACATGAACAACTTACAGAACAACAGTCATATTCCCTGTACTCTGAAGCAGTTTACATTTCATTAAACTGCATGTAGTGGATAGTGCAGACATTGATATTTTGTCACAGCAGATAATAAATTGCTTTAAAAAGAGTAGTCATCAACTCCATGATAAGTAACCTCCCAACCTCAACATGCAAAGCTTACTTATTCCATTTTGGCTAAATGATAAAGTGAATAGTGCAACAATCGGGAGATCAAAAAATTCCCCTAAATTACCCCCTGTGATCAAATAATCAAGTTCAACTCACTATTCCTAAACCAACTAAATCGGCAGGGTATTCTCTGTACTTTCACTTCATAGCTAAAATATGGAACACTATGCCCACATCTATAAGGACAGAAACACCCTTCAAATCCTTCACACACGCTCTTAAAAGCTATCTAAAAGATCAGGACTCTGCTGATGTTCTACACCAGGTTAATCAAATAGCTTTTTAATTTGTAATTGTAACAGCATCACCCTCCATCTTGCAATTACAGTTTATACACTTGATAATTTCGTGCCTCCTTTACCTGTCTCTTACACTACTGTTGTCGCTATACAGTCCCCTAACTTTTCTTTCTCCCTTTTCTCTTTCCCTATCCTTACCCCCCACTTTACTAATAAACACACAC
>NC_056746.1:1331576692-1331609192 GCF_019279795.1 Protopterus annectens | reverse complement strand
CAATGCTATTTTTGTATATATTTTTTCATTGATGTTAACTACAAAAAAGTTAGATTTGTTATCAAGGGGTTCAGTTTAAATGATGTTATTTGTAGGGATGGAGTTTATTTCCAATACATGCTTTCATGCATTTAGCTTTTTTTTTAGTTTAACTTTGGCAAATTCACAGCTTTAGGTTAGGGATTCTGACCGGTAAAGGTGTTTACCATATACATAAGATGCAGATAAATGTGTCAGTGGGCAGCATGGGATTTACATAAAGACATATACATTCCGAAAAAGACATGGAGTTAAAAACATTGAATGCACTTCCACTGAAAAATGTTAAACAAAAGATCAAAACTGCCTCAGGCACCACAAAATACACACTATGTTTTTTTGCATGGGATAAACATTACAACCTGTGAGAGATGCACTTATATAGCCAAAGTGGAAGCAAAGCTTTCTTCACCCAAGACTGGACTAGACAGTCAAGAGGAAAAGGTAAACACTTGCACCACACCATACTCATCACATAGTCCCTCAAAACCTACACCATCAAAACACACACATAAAAATACAAAGCATACACCTACATTTACAGAGGCTCTCAAAAAAATCTGCCCAAGCAACAGGGACCTAAAAAGCAGAAAGGCAAGCAACCTCCACCCCCCCCCCAACACAACCCAAATGACACATAGCCCACAACCTCAGTGTGCCACTCAACCACAGCCCATAAGGCATAAAAACGTACCCAACATTCTAGTCATAGGTGACTCTATAGTCAGGCACACTGATGTTCCATTCACCAGGCTAAACAAGGAGAAAGTTACTGTCAGCTGCCTGTCAGGTGCCAGGATCCACCACATAACACATGCACATAGGTCACTCCATAACAAGTAAAAATATGACTCTGTCATTGTCCATGTTGGTGTGAATGACTTGAGACGTACCACCCTAGACTACATGAAAAGAGACATGGAGGAGATGTCTGATCTTGTAGCCCAGGCAGGTATGACCCTAGCCCTGAGTAGCATCCTACCATCACCCAGAATGATACCACAGTACAAGGACAAAATGATTGACTTCAACAATTGGCTAAGGTTCTGGTGTCATTATAAGGGGATCCAGTATCTGTCTGGCTGGGATGACATGATCAACAAACCACGATGCTTTGCCAAAGATGGTCTGCGCCTGATTCCCTTGGGATTCTGGATACTGGCGAAGGCTCTTGCCGCCCCTATGGTGCCTTTTTTAGGCAAGATTCAAATGACAAATTCACCACCATAACAGGTACAAGCAAGCAAAATCTGAGGGTAATGCTACTTAATGCTAGAAGTCTAAACCTCAAAATGCACTCACTCGACGCACTCCTTAAAATGGAGAACATCGACATCTGTGCAGGAACAGAGACCTGGTTCAAGGCTCCAGAGAGCACCCCTGCATTACCAGGCTATAATTCATACCACACCTTTCAGCCACCTAACCTGGACCAAAGCACTAAAGGCAGATGCGTGTCCATATTCATTAAGGATATCCACACCTCCAGTTGCTCAGCATAATGCATCCGAGATTATCCAAGTGCAACTAACTCTGGGCAAGACCGCAATACAAATTGTAGCTTGCTACAGATCCCCCACCATGCCCCAGGATTCCCACTAGTCATTTCTTGATACACTGGAAAATATTAGGGTACAACCTAACACCCTAATAATGGGAAATTTCAACTACCCCACCATTAACTGAGAAAACTACTCATGTACCAACTCTTGTGCTCAACGTTTTCTGGAATTCAAAAATTCTAACGCCTTGGATCAACTTATCCACACCCCCACCAGTGGCAGCAATATCCTAGACCTAGTCATTACCAACATGGGCAACCAGTGTTCCACACCAGAGGTCAATTCCTCGTTGGTCAGATCTGACCACAAGCAAATCACCCTAGACAGCCACAATCCACCCCCATTAGGGATACAACCGTAAAAAAAATTCTCCAAAGCCAACTTCATGCTTCTTAAGACAGAAGTGGCAAACCTCACGACACCCATGCTGACGGACAATAGAGGTACGACTGCTGAATCCTATACAAATGCACTTTATAAGCACTTACATGAGTGCATGGATCATGCAATCCCTAACAGAAGTAAGATGCTATCCCCCAAAAAAAGGAAGCCAATATTTTGGTCTCCTGCTATAAACAACTCTACAACAGAAGAAAGAAACTGTTGCAAAAAAGAGTAAAATCCCATGACTGGAGGAACTCCGTGGTCAGCCTCAGTAAGAAGCTGAGGTCCCTCATAAAATCCTCCAAAGCTAGTTACAAAAACAAAATCACCACTGATTCTAAAGACAACCGCAAATCATTCTATAGCTATGTCAAAAATCTCAATGGCAACACTCAGATCTGCTCTGAGTTACAGCACAATGGCACTAAATATACAGAACCAACTGATATTGCCAACATCCTGGCAGATAGGTTCATTGCTAACTTTACCCCTCTCTCACCCCCTAAAGGGCCCATCTCTATACTGGAAGAATGCAAAGTTCCTGTAATTATGGCTGCACAGGTAAAAAAACACACTCTCTAAAGCCAAGATCACAGCATCCATGGGACCTGACAACATCCCATGCTGCATTCTACATGAACTACAGAATGAACTGGCACCCCACCTAAGTACCATGTTCAATCATAGCCTCACCTCAGGCTTTGTGCCCACTGAATGGTGCATAGCAATGGTTATCCCACTCCACAAAGGGGGAGCCACCACGGACCCCGGGAACTACCGCCCCATTAGCCTGACGAGCTGGTCTGCAAGGCTATGGAACATATCATCATGGAACTTATAAACAATGATACTGGTAATCTCCAAACTCTGGACCCTACCCAGTTTGGGTTTGTAAAAGGCAGATCTTGTCTCCTAAACCTGATAGACTTCTTTGAAAGCTGTAGATGAGGGTAAGGTGGTTCACACAGCTTATCTAGATCTTGCCAAGGCTTTCAACACCATTCCCCACTCTGGAATTATAGATAAACTCACTAAACTAGGTATAAATCCCTATGTCACAAGATAGGTTGCCAACTGGCTCACTGACAGAACCCACACTGTAAAAGTAGCAGACTCTAAATCCAACTTCAGGCCAGTGACAAGTGGAGTACCACAGGGTTCAGTCCTAGGTCCTCTCCTGTTTGGTGTCTACTTCTCTGAAGTACAGGCTAACACAGAAGGTCTTTGGCTAACAAAGTTCACAGATGACTGCAAACTAGGAGTCATAATCAAAACTCCTAATGATGTGGACATCCTACAAAAGGGCCTCACTGAGACAGATGCCTGGTGTCAAAGCCATGACCTCAAGCTCAATGCTAAAAAGTGATTTGTCATCCCTTTTGGTAAAATCTCTGTACCCATAAACTACCACATAGGCAGTAGTATACTTAACACTGAAAGTGTGATAAGAGACTTTGGGACACAGGTGGACAGTAGTCTCTGCTTTGATAATCACATTGCCACAGTAGTCAGGAAAGCCTTCTACGTGGCACACCTCATCACAAAATATTTCTCATCCAGGAAAAATGAGGTCATTGTTCCCCTTTACACATCACTCATTAGACCCATTATAGAGTACAACGCCCCTTTTGGTATGTACCTCACGAGACATCTACAACAACTGGAAAGGGCACAGAAATACCTCCAAAGAGGATTACTGGCCTCAAACAGATGCCCTATGCAGATCGTCTCAAAAAACTCCAGCTTTACTCTGCCGCATATCGCCTACTCAGAGGCGATCTCTGCCTAACATACAAAGCTATGTCAAACCCAGAGCTGTTGGACATGCTCCACTTAAAGAAATCCCAGTATCTTTGAGCTACATGCTCTAGGGACTAAAACTTTGTCACCACAATAAACAGAACATGCTGGAGGGATAGATTCCTGTCCCAGAGACTTCCCATACTCTGGAACCAACTACCTATCTATATCAAACAAAGCTCCTCATTAGCACTCTTCAAGAAAAATCTTGATGATTGTATGGGAGATAGGAAATTCACCCCTGGGATCACTTCTGTGGCTCTGCTTGACAGGGGCACAGGAAAATAATTTTCTTGGGTGGCAAAAGCCAGGGTACCATTTGGCTAGGCTTATATAGGCCCTAGGGCCAATAGCATAGAACCTACCTATGAACTTATGAACCTAAACATCCTGTATTCCCCACAGCTGCTTAAATATGCCAGCTCTGAGACTGCACAATGTGGAGAAAGGTATTTCCTACAGCCACTAATGTGTTGCCTTGACTCTAATGTTTTACTGTTTTAACATTTGACAAAGTAAGCACCCTGGTAGCAATCTGAAGAAACTGTTCTTCAAATAATTGTTGTATAACTCTCTCTCTTTCTCTATCTCTCTATGGATGTAGATGGAGAGATGCAAACACACACACACACACACACACACACACACACACACACACACACACACACACACACATTTATTAGCTGTAATCCTTTGCCTTTTAGTTGAATGGATAATATGTAGCACCTCTTAATACCAGGAAATGCAAACACGGTCTAGAATTTATTTTTAGAGATTATGAGGAAACAGATCAACAGGTCAGAACCTGTTTTAAAAACATAAAGTATTTGATCTAACAAAGTATACAGGTTAGCAAAGAATATGAACATTGATCTGCAGTTCATTTTGACACTGGGTTTGAAGATCAGTATATCTGTGATTTATGTTGCCAGCTTCAAAGATTGCAGGTCTGCAGTGTAATCCCTTTTGTTGTTAAAAAAGCATAGTAAAGTGGGTTCCAGGAAATACATTTCAGAGATGCAAAGAACATAAATAAAAATACACAGGAGCATTTTGAGAATCCTTGCCATTGTTCTTTGTATGCAGTACCATCCCACTGTAAGTAAAATTCCCAAGCAAAGAATTACATTTCAATCACAAAAAGTAGGCTTGTCATTTTTGAAATGCATTTGTCTTTTAGTCAGAGCTGCTATGCTTAGACTGAATTCTAAATTTTGTGTGGCATTTTCTTCTTATTGTAATGCTGAGATAAAAAAGATCAAAAGACTGTCAGTGGGAATTCAGATCTTGCATCTAGTTTATAAAAGATTCTTGTTTACCATATCCTCCCACAAGAGAACCTTCAACGCTGTACGGTCTTTGTTAGTTCTGGATATTCATTACCCACCTTGGTATAAATGTTCCATTGTGCTTTTCCTGACTCAGTATATTATGCATCTTATCTGTATATTCCCTAAGATTACCTTTAGTGTGTCTGATTTTATCATGTGACATTCTGATAGTACAGCACTTATGCCCTGTGTCTCTTAACAGTCAATATATGTCTACAAAACAAAACGCTGGTTTCATAGTTTAGTATAGAATGATATAGTATTATGTTACCTCTGTGCCCTATGATGTTATATACAGACATGCATGTACATTACTCTGTTTGCTATATTAAAATAAAAGTCTATTAGACCAGCGACCACGTGTGTCTTGTCAATAACCACCCACAGGCTCTACCAGCCTTTTGAAGGAAGGCAAGGCCTGTAAGTCCTGGAGTGAAAACAAACTTAGCATGAGCAACAGTAAATTTATCTTCTGTTGAAGCTCACATTCACTCAAAATGCACTGAAACTCTCATTCATTGAAAATGAGTCAGGCCATTGGTGGATTAAGTGCTCCTTGGTCCCTGGGCTGTTTTCAGACCATGGGACCCCTGCATATATTTTTAGGCACATACATAATTTCATGCGTTCTTTGATTTATCTTGCTGATTGTTGTAAATTATGCCTTTTGTTTAATGCAGCTACCTTTGTTAAATTCTGTTTTAAATTTGTAGTTTTGAACATTTTTCCCAACAAATGGTGAAACAAAATACATGACCCATTAATGGTAAAGTACCAATTTCAAAATATTTCAACCATAAAAGGCCACTCAGACAGCTGTTATTATAATCCTTCAGTATCTGCACTTAACATGTATGGCTGCTATACACATCACATGTCTGACTGTGATAAAAAGAGCTAGAGTAAAGTATTCCAGTTTGCATTATACAGATGAACACTTAGTTTTGAATGACAGACTAATGACTTTTTAACTTTATCACCCAGGAGGGTCAGTCATTTTTATCTAGAGACACCCCCCAAACCCAGCAATTTTATCTACATTGCTGAGTGCATCCTTCTCTCAGATGTCTGTGTCAAAAAAAATTAGTAGTGACCAAAGTCACATATTTCACATTGCTTCATACAAACACACAATACTAAAATATTCCTACGTATATCACACACACACACACACACACACACACACACACACACACACACACACACACACACACACACACACATGCAGTAGTCCTACTAAGTTAGATTAAATACTGTTTAAAAATTACCAGAAAACAGCATAAGGTATTATCCACAGAGAGCCCCCCAGCCCCACCAGCAGTTATAGCCTCTTTGTTGACTGCTTACACCCTTACTGTTATGAAGAAATAAATTACATGTACTTTATTGGTAGCTTTGGATGAACTACATGAAACTGTGTAATGGTCGCTGTCATACCAAATGATCCAGCCAGGTGCAGCACAGCTTACAAAGAAGAGCATTCATGAGAGCATAAGAAGTAATTGCTGGTAATGTACACGGGGTCAATGTGTGCAGTCTCTGCGGAAGAAAAAGTCATCTCAATAATTCTACGTTAAAGAGAGCTATTATTAATGCAGACATTGTAGCTGGAAAATGACTTTGTGTTTCAGTGTTTCACCTACAAATTCAGTGCTTGCTGACCTTCAAGAATAAATTACTTGTGTTGCATTAAAATAATAGTGTGTTTGTGATACTGTCACATTTCCTGAAATAGATTAGCCATGCAATAGGGGATGGTTGGTAAACGGACAATAGGTTCATGGTTACTAGGCATGCAGTCTAGGAGACCACTAAGAAGTTTAGTCCAAATTCCCAATTGCTCCAAAGCACTATCTGGATAAGTGATTATTTCATCGCCCAGTAGATAAGTGAAGGTAGAAAGATTCGAACCCTGCACCCTTCCTACAGAAAGCAGCTCATTAACAAGTCAGAGCTTTAGTTCTCTGCACTAACTGCCGGAGTAACAGAGTAACAGTTTTTAACTAAATACAAAAATCCTTTACAATTCGATTTTCTCACAGTAATACGCAACGACTACATAATGGATGCTGAAGATCAGACTTTACTGATCATCACTCTGAATGATGCAGACTGTACAGCCTGACAAATGCCCACCCCATCACTGTTGCTGGAGGCTGTAAAGAAGGTGCTGAAAAAATATATTACTAAAATGCGAAATGGTTAGATTATATTATACAATCCAGGTGTAGTAATAAATTAATTAATTCTTTGAAGCAATGAATAAAGCAAAACAATTACAGATAATGTAAAAGATGTAGCAGCTTTTGTTCAATAACCCACAAGTCATACAATTATCATAAATATTAATGTATACAGCATACTGTTTATTTTGGGGGGGCACTCACGTGCTTGCAGGACACCAACATCTCATTTTTAACCTTCCTACATCTTCTTTCTCATTAATAATAGCAATCCCCTCTGACATCACTTAGTAAAAGTCTGACCTACTTGAATGACAAAACTTCCAGAGTCAACAGAGATGGATCTTGGACAACTGGGGCTCTATGCAAGGATATGACTCAGGCCCCCGCCAGCTATGCAGTACCCCCATTACTTGGCTATTCTTCCCATTTACTATAAACACAGCTCAGACCTGTTAATATACATATTTTTTCCTTTTCACTTTTACAATTTCCTAAAGATTTGGAATTCATTTAAAACTATTATTTCAAATGTTTCAGAAAAAACACTGACAACCATTTATAAACAATGCAAACCACTCTTACATTGAAAACAGACAGCATGAGAAACAGTAAACTTCACTTCCAACATTTCTCATACTTTCACAATTTAAACATAAAAACACTGTCAGAGGGTTGGACTGCCTGGTTTCTGCTGCAGAAATCCCTTTTTGTGGTCCCCATGTGGAGTGAGGTGTTGTTGGATAGCCCTAGAAAGGCCTAGAAACAGACCTTAGTTAGCCAGCCCTGAAAAAGGCTAGTAACAAAACTTTGTTGAGTGTGCTCTGGTGGGGAGAACCCTAGAATTGTTGAAGTCCTTTGGAGTACCAAAGAGCCTAGTGGCCCAAGGTGTCATTGTTGAATAGCCCTGAAAAGGGCTGGTAACAGACCTTTGTTTGCCAGCCCTGAAAAGAGCTAGTTAAGACCTTAGTTCAGGGTGCTCCGGTGGGGAGAACCCTAGTGTTGTTGAAGTCATTTGGAGTACCAGAGAGCCATGGAAGGGGGCTCTTTTGAGAGTTGGATCCTTTCAAGGTTTGTTATTCCTGAAAAGGACTGCAGTGACAGACTTTTGTGTGCCTAGTCCTTAAAAGAACCCTTTAAGTACTCTCGGTACAGACCCTAGGGGATCAAGGGCTCCAGTGTTGGTTGCCCTTGCTAGGGTTGTTGACTATGCCCCCTGGATTGGGGTCTAGGTGTCCCAGTAAGTGTGGAATAGTCCTTAAGGGGGCTGCATAATCTTAGTGTGAAACCTCAGGTGAAATCTGAGGTAGAAACTTCAGTGGAATAGCCCTGGTAAGGGCTGGTGCTGTACCCGGTGGGGTCCTTGTGGTAGTCTTTAGAAAGACAGTTTGAGCTGTAGGTAGCCAGTGTTAGTCTTAGAAAAGACTGTTTTAGCTTAAAGTTGCAACTGGGTCTTTAAAAAGGCTTTTTTGGAGAAGGTACTCTAGGGAAAGAATCTGAAAAAATGACGCTTAGGCTCCGTTGTAAGCGAAAGCTCCTTTTAGTTTATTCAGTCCTTGAAGAGTACAGTGAAAAGTTTCATTTTTTCAGATTCTCTCCCTAGAGTACCTTCTCCAAAATGTCTTTTTAAAGACATAACTGCAACTTTAAGCTAAAACAGTCTTTTTTAAGACTAACACTTTTTAGTGCTTTATTCAAGTCTCGTGGATCAATACATATTCTGATGTCATCTGAGCTTTTCCTATGAGCTACCACCATAGAAGATAACCATTCAGTTGGAATTTCAACTGGAAAAATCACACCTTGTCGCGTCATTTTATCTAGCTCAGCTTTGACTCTGTCCTCCGATGGCTATTGGACCTTTACGTGCTGGCCTGATAACTGGACTGACCTCTGGGTGTAACTTCATGGAGTACACAACTAGAAGTTTGCCTAGTTTGTCTTCGAACAAATCAGCATAGGTGGAAAAAATGTGCTGGACAAAATTAATGTAGTGGTCTTTCAAGCTAACATAATGGACTTTCTTATTAAATGAAATCAGTCCCATTTTCAAACTGTCTCTGAGCCCTAATAATGACTGGATGTGCCTTTTGACCACATAAAATAAAAAGTCACAGCTTCTTCCAGCAGAGTAACATGAAAGCACTACTGAGCCTTTGCTTTGAATTTCTTCACCTCCATAAGCAACAAGTTTCGCCCACCTTGCCAAATCAGGCCTTTCACCATGAAACACTCAAGCAAATGTTTCTGCTGACATACCATTGCACTTGGAACCTGTGTCAACTTTCAGCTTTATGGGTTTGTCATTTATCAGAACAGAACAGTACAAAACACTTCATTCTTTCCCTTAAATCTACTGCATCGACTGTTTCATGAAGCACCAACACACCATCAACATACAGAGTAGAGTTGCAGCTTTGTAAATGATCAGCTTGTTTCTTAAAATGTTCCCTTTTAATAAAATAGCATGGGCCTTTTGATTTACAAAACCTTTTGAAATGATTCCACTTATTGTATTTGTGGCATTGTTGACCAAAAGCTAAACATTTTTCCCTTTTATATTCATGACTTCCACCACAATTATGACAGTTGGCAATGAAACTGGGTGGGGTCCCAAGCTTTGAGTTTGTTGACTCACTCTTATGCTTCACTGAGACTATGCAAACTCTGGAATTTGCTGTGAAGTTCTGGGGTTTACCAATGAGTGATGCAGGGGCTACAGTTGCTGCCATGTGCTTGGGCCAATTTCTTTTAACTATGTGCTGCATACTATCAACATGAGCTTTAACACTGTGCCTTATAGAGCAGTTCTCATTTGTAAGCATATTTGTGTGCTTTTCTGTGAGCTCGTATATCTGGCAAATCTCAATAGCCATATTCAAAGTTAAGTCACTGTCACGAAACAAAATCTTCCTCATGACATCATCTTTAATACCACACCCAAGTCTGTCTTTTATCAACTCATCCTTTAAATCACCAAATCTGCACATTTTAGCTTTTGTTTCTCAGCTCAGTTATATATACTGCAAAAGTTTCACCAGGCTTTTGATCCTTTGTGTAAAATAATTGCCTTTCCATTATAACATTTGTCTGAGGGTTACACATTTCTCTAAATTTATGTTTTAAGCACTCTGGGTCCTCCCTTGACTCAGCCAGTACAACAGTATGATGGTTTTCCCCTTCTCCGTTATAGACAGCAGGTGCATACACAAATGAACGTTCCCTTTCTATGGCTTCTGACCCAGCTAAATTAAGCAGAATGAATGCCTTTATATGGTCGTCTTTATCAGAAAATACAGCCTGTATGAAAATGTTGTAATCTTGCTCAAACACTCTCCAGTTCTCTGCAATATTACTGTCAAACACAAGTGCACTGCATTTTTGAAATCCATCTGCCATGCCCACAAAGCATACACAAACACACTGAAAATATGATCCTTGTAATTATGTACGAACAAACTGTTCTGTGAGCTTGTAATAACATTCAAATGCATACTAAACTCTTTGAAATACTGTACTTTGCAAATTATGCTCTGTAATGGCCGTATTCTGTGAAATATGTCTTGTAATGGCTGTACTTTTGCGAAATAGCTTTTCTGTAAGACTGCACAGACGTGATCATTTTATACACTTCTGATAACTCGGATATCTTTGCTTAATACGAAAATACATGCTTTGTGAAAATGTGATTGTTTGCCTTTATTTTATTCGTTTTATGTGATTCGGACTTTATTTCAAACATTTTCCATAGCAATTTGAATATTTTTATCAATATCAGACATATTGGTTTATGCGAATATTAGGGATGATTCACTCATGTATATTCCACCAGTTCCAAGCAAGTGCCTTAAGTCATTTTAGCCATGCCACCTCTAACTTCATGCCCTTTAGATATCCCAGTTCTGACACTATGTCACTCATCCTCTCTAACATAGATGACAAGCAGGCGGGCTATTCCATAGATGCTTTAATACATAGAAACACATCAGGAAGGATATCAGCATCATAAAATACAAACAAATTACTTAACAGACAGCCCTTACATACATACATGCTTACATCTCAACAGCTAACAATACAATGGCAGTCAGGCTCGCACATGCTCAATATTTATACACTTGTGCAAGCCCTTGGATAACTTCTTAAAGGTATATACACACACATTTATCTATAGCCTGGATGTTCACAGAGAATAATTAACATGGAGCACTTTTCCTGGAAAGCAAAATTTTGTAGCTTTTCAGTGGTGAAAAATGTTGACATTAGTACATTGTTTGCAATTACTACCTCAGTTCATGCAAGAATGGCTGCATGTTATCACAAGAAATGAAATTGCAGGTCGTAAAAATAAAAAAAAAAACATCTTTGTTTTAAACAAACAATAGCAAATTTTGAAACTTTTTTCATGTAGGCTTCATTCACCTGCACTCCCGTGTGTGTGAGGGGCAGGGGGCTGGGCACAGCACTACACATTTACTGCTTAAATATATTAAGTCTTTCGGCTTTTCCTGGTTAGGGGTTGCCACAGTGGAACTCCGGTTCACTAATGATTGGCAGTGGATTTTTATGGTGCTGAGTTGCCAGCCCGACGCCCAACCTTCAAAGAATATACTAACTTGAAATCACTGCACAATGGAGTGGAGGGTGCTGCAAGGTAATTTGAAGTTAGCATATGTTCCTCCCCACATTTGCATTATTTTTGATATCCCAAGTATTACAATTTCCATCCTGAGAATTTCAGCAGGTATCCAAGAAAGATGGAATAAGAAACATAAGCTTATGACAATGAAACAGCTTATTATTGTATCTGTTCATGCTTGTCCTTGAAGATGTTTCCAGATAATATCTCCTCTGTCAAGTTATCTGCTGTTTTAGCAGTTCCCACAGCAGGAATGATATGAGAAAAGATAAAGAAAGATATGGTAAACACTGTAAAATATTTATGATGTGGTGAAAAGGGGAGTAACGCCCATGGATGTTTTAATGCACATCACATTCAGCAGTAGTACTGTTTCAACTACCTAAAGGGCAACCATACCTGGCAGAAGGTATGCTGGAAAACATAATCTGCCCATTTTATCAATTGGTAATCTAAATGCCTGCTTTAATTGATGATAATTTGGAAATCAAAGTGTTTTGTGTTGTAGACTCCATATCAAGCACATTTAGCACTAAAAGATAAGTCAGCTACAAGACTTTGTACAAACTTCTTACAGGTATAGGTACCATGAGGAATATTAAGAGAGGGTTCCCCTACATGATGTAATATTGGGATCAGCAGCAAAATGCAGATACAAAACAAATGGGTGACACACATTATGGTTGGATGGCAAAAATGACACAAAATATACAAAAATATAAGAAAAGGAGCAGGAACAAACGGGTATAGAAACATTTGAATTACTGCCAGTAGATCAGCAATGCTTTCAGTGAATGCCAGTCCTCTGAAATCAGCCCATTAAAAATGTTTTCAGCCAACTTTAAAATATTTTTTGCAAAGGGACAAGCTTACCTGTACCCCCTCAATTGAGGGGACAACCCCACACCCCTGGAGTTATATAAACCCATTTGTGATAACAGCAAAGTAAAGACAAGCTAAACCTCTGCTGTCACTGGAAGTGGTTTGAGAGAGTTAACTTCACAGGACTCACATTCAAATGCTTAATCTAAGGACTGATTTTCAAAAGCTTTTAGAAGCATAAAAATCCGTCCTCTTTGTTAACATTTCTTCCTCTTTTGGCTTTTCCTGGTTAGGGGTCGCCACAGCAGATCACCTGTCTGCTCATGATTGGCAGTGAAGTTTTTACAGTGTCGAGTTGCCAGCCCAGATCCCAACCTTCCACAGAATGCACACACATGCACACACTCACACCTAGGGCCAATTTAGAGTATCCAATCCACCTACAGCATGTCTTTGGGATGTGAGAGAAACTGGAGCACCCAGAGGAAACCCATGCAACAACAGGGAGGACATGCAGACTCTGCACAGAAAGCACCCCAGCAGAGGATCAAACCAGAGAACCTTTTGCTGTGAGGCGGCAACGCTAACTGCTGCACCACCGTGGATGCCCACCTCTTTGTTAACACTTATATTGTCAATAAGAACAAACAGCTGTAGTTTTAAGTATTTAAAACAATTATTTTTGAAAAAGTCTACTTTTTCCCATGTCATCTTTGAAATACATAGATGTACCCAGTGCTGGAAAAAGATCATAAGTCAAGCAGAACAGCAAACCATTGTCTACACTGAACGAATTACTCTGTAGTCACTGATGAAGTCTGGGAGTAGCAACGTTTTTGACATTTAATAATTCCTGAAATGAACCGAAGATCTGATGACAACAGTTTTTGTATACCATGATGCACACCAAATTGTATCCACCTGTCAAAAAAAGTGTGACATTCCATAATATGCACGTACATACGTGTGTGTGTGTGTGTGTGTGTGTGTGTGTGTGTGTGTGTGTGTGTGTGTGTGTGTGTGTGTGTGTGTGTGTGTGTGTGTGTGTGTGTGTGTGTGTGTGCGTGTGTGCGTGTGTGCGTGTGTGTGTGTGTGTGTGTGTGTGTGTGTGTGTGTGTGTGTGTGTGTGTGTGTTTGTGTACATTTGCATTTGATATGCTTTTGCACTTCTTTATTTGTGTAGTGAAACTTTGAATTGAGGTATTTATTATTGTCTGTTGTTTAAACATGACATGTAGAATCAGTTCATTTGCCAAGTGAATGAATGGCAGTTCATGCTCCCCCTAAAAAAAGAAAGAAAGAAAGTAGAATGCCCATAATGTCAGAAATGTAATCAGCCCTTAAACTAACCATTGCTATAACTGGTTATATGAAAATCTAAATTAATACCCAACACTGGATTTCAGACAGTCAGACTGGATCATTTTCAATATGTTTTCTAGAAGTTTAAGAGCACTGCTGTAAGTCAATGTTCTTTCAATACTCTTTTAGGCTCTGTTTTCGCATTTCTCTTTTAATCAGCTTTAAGTTCTTAGTCCATGATCTCCAATCAAAAGGCAAGAAATGATACAAAATGTTGCAGTCCTGGAATAGAAGTGAAGGCACATCCCGCATTCAGGGAAGGGGCTTGTCATGTGTTTATACAGTGTCTTTCAGTAAACGTTCATCTCAACAGCCATACCACTGACAGATTCTAAGAAATAATCTGACCTAGAGACAATCCAGGCCATCAGACCTTTGGAAGTTATAAAGCTTTCTGTTACAGTTTAATTGTGCACCATTCAATGAGCAGTCTGTATATATGCCGCTCATCATGAAGTTCTGGAGATGAAGCTGTAACGTTGCTCTGTAGATGAAGTGTTGCTTTTTTCCTCATAATCTAAATTAACCCTAAATTAAATTAAGGGAACAAATTTACAAGTGAAAGTATGTACTATATACCACTGTCTATAGAGATATAGTGTGTTACATCCTAGTTTGTAAATGTACTCTCACCAGCCAGGACAGTCAGCAACCATTACTACCTGCTCCTATACCTTGTCTTCCCTTCCCTTCTTATATTACAGGTCATTGACTTCTATACCATCCAACCTGAATAGTACACCTACTCCCCTGCATTCTCTCTTTTTAATAGACATTTCCACTACTACACAGTCTTTTGTCCACTAGAGGGCAATAGTTTCCTTTAGACCTCCATATTGGCTCTACATTTAATTTACAGGCTCTCATAACCTGCATGAGCTTACAATCTCACTATTTCTCCCTTCTTCTCAAATTCCTCATTGCCTATCCTCTCAGTATATTATAACTACTAGCAAGGCTTTGTGTCATCTCACCCTCCCCACCTTTACTTACCTTAGCTTATTGCTTCACTGATTGTTCTCCTAGGGTTAACTCCTCTGTGGCTCATCCCGCTCCGTTCGCCCTTCGGGCTCACTCCGCTCCCCTACCCTGCCCCCAAATCTCACCTGCCCCCAGTGCTCCTACACTTATACATAAACTGCCATGGCCCTATACATTAACACCAACCCCTAACTCCTCCCCCTGTACAGTACTATCACTCATCTTGCATTATCCATTACCTTACCACTCTATCTACTAGCATCCCTACAATCCACCTCCTATGCTTACACTAATGGCCCAAGGATATCAGAAACCCTTACCTTTATTAATACTCCTAACTTTACTAATTATACCCTATCTACTTACTCTCTACGAATACCACACATATCCAGGACTCCACACCCATAAAAGGCAAACCTCCATTCCTACTCTTACCTCTCCTCACAGTCTTAGCAACTACTCCTGCCCAGCAAAGTACTCAGCAGCCAAGTTTCATAGACTTACTCACATCTCTCAATTTAACCCTATACCTAGAAAAACCAAGAACCTAATTTTTAAACTCTTACAACTCATCCTAAAAGTACAGCCCCACTCCCTTTTAGATGGTGAAATACACCCAAACACTGGTCCAACCTCAGTCACAACTACAGAGCCTAATACACCAACTTCTACTATTACAAACAAGCTTTCCAAGCAGGCCAACTCTCTCCTGATAGCTCATCTTAACATTCGTAGCATCAATAATAAAGTTGCTCATCTGCATGCTCTTATAGATGTACACTCTTTTGACATATTCTGTCTGTCTGAAACATGGCTTAATCCTTCAGTACAAGACAGTACAGTTTTACCCCCTGGCTATAATATCCTGAGATGTGACCGTAATACTAAGAAAGGTGGAGGCGTAGCCATACTTTATAAGAATGGATTACAAGTTACCTTGCTAGACTCTAAACCTCCACTTTCCAACAATGCAGAAATTCTTCTAACTAAGATACAGCTGAACAAAAGTAAAGCCATATATCTAATCTGTGTCTATCTTCCACAAGACAATAACATCAACACATTAGAGGCTATCCTTAGCTGGTTCTCAATCAACTACCCCCAATAAACCATTATACTTGGAGACTTTAACATAAACTGGAACTCCTGTATATCTGAGCAACCTTCTACTCATATCAACCTATATGGCTTTACTCAAAATATAACATCCCCTACCCGTACCAATAAACTTAACAACAAAACAAGTACCCTTGACTGGATACTTACTAATACTCCTCAACAAAACTATAAAACAGGCACCCTCCCAGAGGACATAAGTGACCGTTTGCTTACCTATCTAATCAGATCTAAATCTGAACTCCCAAACTCTACCATTTGCAAAACTATTCATACTAACAAAAATTTTAACCCTGCTTGGTTTCAAACTGAACTAAGAGCCTGTGACTGGTCACCCCTGAAACACCTACCATTAGATGATGCAGTTAAATACTTTAATTCAAAATTTCTTTCCATTTTAGATTACCATGCCCCATTGCGCAAAGTTAGAATCAGAACTAAACCTGCACTGTGGCTCACCAAAAATACCAAACAAAAAAATCTTGCAAAGAAATAAACTATGGGACAAATGGCATTCAACAAAAAGCCCCTCAGATCACTTTCAGTTCAGACAGCTAAGAAATGAAACCAAAAAAGCCATATTAGCCGATAAAAGAAACTACTAACATCAGCTTCAACAAACCCACCAAAATAATCCTCAGAAATTCTGGCTAGGCATCAACAACCCCCTACAACCAGGACGCTCAAGCACCCCTACTCCCACTGGCTCTGATCACAACAATCCCAACCAAATAGCAGACCCATTTAACACATTTTTCACTGAAACAATACAATCCCTAGCTAACCAGCTCTCCCCTAGCACCCCAAGCTCAAACATAACCTCTACCAACAATCCTCCTCTATTTCATTTTCTGCCAGTGTCCACATCCCTCATCTTTAACCTCATCCAGAAACTTAAACCCACCACATTCTCTGCAGATCTACTACCTGCAGAATACCTACAAAAAGCTACTAAAGTCATAGCCTACCCCATATCCATCCTCATTAATAGAACTATTTCTGAAGGAACTATCCCCTTAATCTGGAAAGTCTCTCACATTATCCCCCTGCACAAAGGCGGTAACTCCAAGGAGTTCTCCAATTATAGGCCCATAGCCATACTATCGCCTCTGGCAAAAATAATGGAGAAATGTATTCATTTACAACTGTTACCCTACCTACTTGAAAACAATCTACTAGCACCTTGTCAACATGGCTTTAGACCATTCCATAGCACCACCTCTGCTCTCCTATCCTTCACTAACCAAATTAATAGTAATCGTAATAATGACACTCTATCCTCAGCCCTTTTTATTGACCTGTCTAAAGCATTTGACATGGTTAACCACCACCTTCTCTTAGACACACTCAAAAACTTATCACTGGATGCCCTTACTATACAGTGGTTCCAATCATACCTAAATAACAGACAACAGGCTGTTCTATGGGAAAATACTTTATCTTCCCACCTCCTAGTAGCCTTAGTGGTCCCTCAAGGATCCATATTGGGTCCATTACTCTTCTCCATCTTTACAAATGACCTTCATTTGGTAATTCCACAAGCCGACTGTATCCAATACGCAGATGACTCCACACTCATATGCTCTGCTACTATCCAATCAGAACTTCAGTGACTAACCCAAAAGACCTTTAGCACAGTTGAAAACTGGCTCCTACAAAGGTGTCTTATCTTAAACCCTAAAAAAACTAAAATGCTACTATTTACCCCCACCTGCAGAACCTCCCCACTTAACTTTACTATTACCTCAAATAATGGAACTATAATATCCCCCGAACCAACCACCAAACTACTCAGAGTACTAATAGAGAATCACTTGTCTTTTGAACCTCACATTAACAACACCATAAAAACAGTTAATAAGAAACTAGGTTCCCTCTATAGAATTAAACCCTTTCTAACTCCTCTAGTCAGGGTCGCCATTGCTCACATACACCTTATCTCTACCCTCCTGTATGCCTCCCCTATCTATACCAAAATATGCAAAAGTAACCTGAATAAACTGTCATCCTCCTACAACAATATAGCCAGATTCGCAGCAGAGTCCTCCTATAGAACTCATCATTGTATCAATTTGAATAAACTTGGATGGCTAGAATTGCCAAATTTAATATTTCTTAATCAACTAACAGTAGCCCATAAGATCCTGTATCTACCTCAAAATACACCCATACTCACATCCCTAGTCATCCCCTATAACAATCTCAAAACCTCATGCTCATCTAATAAACTACTTGTACAAACAACTAAATCCAGCAATTCAGCTGGTGACACCCTGTTCTCCAATATAGTAGGCAAGGTCTGGAACAGCCTTCCAAGTCAGCTAACCTCACTATCCTCTGTTAACCTATTTAAAAGCAAGCTCAAACCCTACCTCAAATCACACTGGCTATACCCCTGTGATAACCCAGACTAACAACCATACCCCTCTTCAAGACTCCCATGATTCCTAGCCTCTATTGAACATTATCTTGTGTTAACTCTCTGATAGCAGTGAGCTTGACCTTTCTGAGGATTCTTTCCTTCTGTAAATATGTATATACTGTTGAATTTCCAACTGTGTTCATATCACACCTCAACTCGTATGAGACTAAACACTATTATTGTATCCTCCTACTTGCTTTTGTATACTCTATTCATTCAACACTAGTGTTTATCCTCTGATTTCTTGTGTGACCATAGTATCTGCAGTATCTTAGTTATAATTTCCATTATTAATTCAAACTACTATTGTATCAAGCTCATTTTTTACATCAGGCTTCTGTTCCTACTGGTGTACAGAATATAAAATCCTAGTTATGTAATATAACAATACACTGAACCCACAGACATTGCCAGCATCCTAGCTGACAGGTTCAGCGCAAACTTCTAGCCCCCCCTCCCCACCAAAAGGGCAAATATCTATCCCAGCAGAGTGCTGCCCCCCTGACATCTCAGATGCTCAGGTAAGAGCCGCCCTCTCCAAAGCAAAAAACACAGCATCAATGGGACCAGGCGGTGTCCCGGGCTGCGTCCTACATGAACTCCAAGAAGAGCTAAACCCAAACATAAAACTACTGTTCAATCTCAGCCTTACTGCAGGATATGTGCCCAAAGAGTGGCGTACAGCAATAGTGGTCCCTCTCCATAAAGGTGGTGCCTCAACAGATCCTGGAAACTATCGCCCCATAAGTCTGACTAGCTTGATCTGCAAAGCTATGGAAAGGATCATCATGGACCTCATAAATAAAGATATTGGGGACCTACAGACACTGGATCCTACCCAGTTCGGCTTTGTTAAGGGCAGATACTGCCTCTTAAACCTGGTTGATTTCTTTGAAATAGTCACCAAGGCCATTGACGAGGGGAAGGTGGTCCACACAGCCTACCTGGACCTCGCAAAAGCCTTCGATACAATACCCCACTCGGGCATTATAGATAAGCTCACCAGCTTAAATATAAATCCCTATGTCACTAGATGGATTGCAAACTGGCTCAAGGACAGAACCCACATGGTTAGAATTGCTGGAGCCATGTCAGACTCCAAACCAGTTACAAGTGGTGTCCCACAAGGCTCAGTCCTGGGACCTCTCTTGTTCAGTATATATTTCTCGGAGGTACAGGCCAACACAGAAGGACTGTGGCTGACCAAGTTCGCAGATGACTGCAAACTGGGCGCTATAATCAACTCTCCAGCCGACACAAGCATCCTCCAAAAGGGCCTCATAGAAACAGACAACTGGTGCCAGAGCCATGGCCTCAAGCTAAATGCCAAAAGTGTATAGTCATCCCTTTGGCAAAACAAAGTGTCCACAAATTACCACATAGGTGGTAATCCATTAAGTACAGAAGAAGTAATTAGGGACCTGGGGACCCAAGTTGATAGCAATCTCTCATTTGACAACCACGTGGCCAAAGTGGTTAGAAAAACATTTTATATAGCCCACCTAATCATGAAGGGATTCACATCTAGATCAGGGGAGGTCATCGTGCCTCTTTACTCATCCCTCATCAGGCCCATAATTGAGTGCAATGCCCCTTTTGGGATGTACCTTACCAGACACCTGCAGCAACTGGAAAGACCCCAAAAGTACCTCACCAAGAGGATCAAAGGGCTCATACAGATGCCATATGCTGCCCGGTTAAAGAAACTCCAGCTCTACTCAGTGGCATACCTCCTGTTCAGAGGCGATCTGTGCCTGACGTATAAAGCCATGTCCAACCCGGAATTAATGGACATGCTGCACCTCAGAAAATCCAAATCCCATCGAGCTACGCGCTTGAGAGACTTGAACCTCAGCACTGAAATAAATAGGACATGCTGGAGGGACAGATTCATAACCCAGAGGCTCCCTTCACTCTGGAATAAAATCCCAGTCCAGGTTAGGCAGAGTCCCTCATTGACTCTCTTCAAGCGGAATCTTGATGAGTGGATGGGAGATCGTAGGTTTACCCCGGGTATCACTTCTGTGTCACTGTTAGACAGAGGCACAGTATACTAACCTCGAAAAAGGGCATAGCAAAATAAATTTAAAATGGGTGGCGAAAGCCAAACACATTCTGGCTAGGCTTATAAATGCCCTAGGGCAGATAGCCTAGTATGAACCTATGAACCTATGAACATAAAGTTTTGTAATGTACCAATGTCTACTTGATATATTTTGTTTGTCCTATTTGGTTATTGTATTGTGGAGCTTTTCTCCCTGGGCCTCCACTGAAAATGGACATATATCCAGCTGGACTATCCCGGTCAACAAATGTAAAATAAATAAAATAAATAAAATAAAAATGCTTGGCCATTATAATGCATTAATGTAGTTAAAAGATGATGTATTGCTTTTCCTCCTAGACTAAAAGGCTTCCAAAATGATTGCCAAGGTCTGTGTCCCTTGGACAGATGATCTGCATTCAAGAGCTGGTCATTAGCAATTCTAATGAAAGTTCTCTTTCCATGTAAAGACACATAGAAGAGAAAAAATAAATACAATATCTGAGTGGCTGCACTGAGTGAGTAAAGGCTCATAGGAAATGATCTGCTGCATCATGCTCTTTCTGGTGCACATGACCAAAGACAAACCAAACTCCTTGTCAGTCAGGCAACATCTACACATCGCTCTGTTACTTAATGCAGCAGCTGGTAAAACTATAAGTCACAATCCACAGTGTAGCCTACCCCATTAGGGGATGTATCACTGACACCATGGCAATAATTGTATGTTTCCTGCACAGTGCAACTTACACCATTAGGGACTGATAGCATAATGGTGATTATATGTCATACACAGTGCAACCTACCCCATTAGAAATATATGGGCATGACAGCATGACAATGATTATATTATGTCATGCACAGTGCAACCTACTCCATTAGGGATGTATGAGTAACAACATGACAGTGATTTTATATGTTATGTGCAGTGCAATCTATGCCGTTAGAGATATATGACTGACAACATGCAAAGGGCAACCTACCCATTAGGGATTTATGACTGACACCAAGACAGTGACTTTACACAGCATTCACAGTACAGATTCATAACATGAGTATGGGCATGGCTCAACTTAGCTTTCAATGGTTTGTTCATCTGCCAATAACTAAATTCATATGTTTAGTAAGTAATTGGAGTCCTCAGAAATATGCTACCAGATGTAACTTGACCACCTGCTGAAGAAGCAAATTTCTTCTACAGCAATAGGCCTGGTATGGAAAAAGAGCCACTGCCTCCTGCACCAAAGAGGAGTTTACCTTGCACAGGGCCCCATTTGTCCATGATCTGGCTCTGTTGACTCAGGAGTTGTATGATTCTAAAATACAGCTTTCTTAGCCATTCATGTATGTCAGACTTGTATTGAGTGAGGCATAATAGCTATGCTTGATGACAGAAAAGAAACTGGGAGGTCAAACCTGCCCCTCCCAAAAACAATATGCTGTTTGCAGTAATATTTCTGATTTTTGTATGACTTGTAGGTTGTTGAACAAAAGCTGCTGCAGCATTTATATTGTCTTTAAATTCTTTGCTTTATTCAGTCCACTAAAGAATGGATTAATTAATTTATAGGCCTGGATTGAGTAATATAGTCTAAGTGTAATACATTTTAGTAATATAGTTTTGTAGTACAGCCTCCAGCACCTCCAGAGGAATTGACTTTTGTCAGGTCATATAGACTGTATTATTTGAAGTGATGACTATCCTTGGCAAAGAAATGTGGTCTGTTAACCATGTCCTCCCATACTTATAGATATTCATTCCGCCCTAGAGTGACACCAAAAACAAAGCAAATTATTAAAATCATTAATTTTCTGTTTGTACTATGGCATCATCCTTGGTGAAGGTAGAATCCTGCTCAGTGCAAGGCATGTACCTGTCTGTGACACACATTCAGAGAGATCTATATTGTCTCTTTTCATATAGTCCAGTTAGGTACATCTCAGGTCATTTACAACCACATATGCTTGTGGTGCAGTGACTTGAGTGCGTGAGTGATATTGTGGATATTTATAATGAATAGGCAACTAACTGTTATCTTCTCCTCATCCAGCCTGGTGACAGGAGCATCTCTGAGTCATACAATAGAATCCTCTATGACAAGAGTTTGAGGTAACGTGTTTGCTTGCCTTATAGGCTTTGTTCTTGGGGGATCATTGGATGTAGGCTTATGTGTAGTGCTGGGTGTTGCATTTGCTGTGTGCTTTAGTGACTGCTGAGGATAGGTATTGTTTGACCTTAGGAGGTCTTTGAAGTCTGGGAATGTTTCTTTTAAGTGCCTCAGCATAAGAAGGTCTACATATGTGGTGAGCAGTATGTGTAAAGGATGTAGTGTGTGTGTGTTTTTGACAACCTTGTTTTTAAGCAAGATTTTTGCCTCCAAGAAAGTTATGTATGTACAACATTTGCATACAGTGTTAGTTTCTTTAAGGGTTAAAATGTTGTTTAAGTACATGAGACAATTGCTACATTGTCTCAGGATGCCCTTATCTATTAAGCTGGCCATGCAGACATTAGGAAATTGTAAATCCATGTAGTCAGAACATGTATTAGGGATCGGCTATTGTGGTTTAGAGATGTAGTTTTACATAGATCGCTAAGTGGTGTCTAGGGGTAAGACTAGATGTTAGTGCTATGATGTGTTGTCTGATGCACTACCTAGCTACCCTAAGCTTATCTGCAAGCAAAATCTTTCTGGGTTACAGGTTAAAGTCCTAAGTACTAGTTTTATAGTGCTGCTAACTGTCACTGCACCGTGAACAGCTCCTCACAAACATGCCTAATTTATAGCAGACAGAAAAAAAAGCTAAAAACTAACTTCTGTTCCCTCTGAGCAATAAATAACTACATGTTTGAGCTTCCTGGAGTGCTTTCCAACTCTGAAGATCAGGTAAACATGCCCTGCCCCAAGATGGATGATCCTGAAACGTCTTCATAACAGTAAGAGGTGTACACAGTGCTTCCCAACTCAAAGACAGACCAGGTAAACACCTTCTGCCACAAGATGGATGTTTCTGGAAGTTGTTCTTAGCAATAATTGGTATACACAGTCAACAAAGTGTCTAACCCTGCTGGTGGGGGGTCTCTTTGCAGGACTAGTGTGCACATGTGTGTAAGTGCATACGTTAAGTTGGAATGCTTTGCCTACTTTGGGTTTGTGTGAAACAAATTTGAAATATGTGATTTTGGGCAGTGTTAGTGTTACTGTTTATTTATTCAGTTACTTAGTTTTTCACACATTCATCTGAGAAGGATGCATTTAACAACATAGCTATAATTGTTGGGTTTGGGGGTTTCTGTGAATAAAAATGACTGATCCAGCTGAGCTGATAAAGTTAAAAAAAATTATTAGTCTTCTTTGCATGACTAGTATATATTTGTGTAAAGCAAATTTGAATACTTTGGCCATTTTTTAAAACAATCAGACATGTGGTTTGTACATAGCCAACAAAGAGGCTGTTATTCTTGAGTATGTATATGTGTGGTTTATAATAACGGAGTCCAAAAAAGTCACTGCTTCCAGGCAAACCAATTTACGAAGGTCCAAAGCCACCCAATATTAGTACAGTTGTAGTTTAATTAAGCAAAGAACAGTACACTCACTTTTCGTTCTCCTTACAATAAAAAGAACTTCCTCAGATAAAGATGTTAAATGAACCATCAAGTTTAAATCCATTTTTTAAAAAACATGTGATTTACAAATCCAAGCCCATTGGGCACTTAGTTGTCAGATTAAATTTCTTTAATTGATTTACTATTTGACTCTTCAAGTCTTAACAACAACAACTACTTATCCAAATTCATATAATACCCCTTGTCTATATTACTCCCCACATGGAATATTTAATATAAGAACAGAAGATATATGTTGTAAGAAAATGTAAAATAACATAATGAAATTACATGATGAAATTACTAAAAAAACAATTAATATGTTTACATAAAAAACTTCATTCAACTATCGTATTGTAATAAATCATGCTTAATGCTCTATTTGGTAATTCTATGCTACCCTATTACGTACATACAAATTGGTGGCATTTCATAAACCCAAAAACTGTATCTATACTTACAATATTTTCCTTATAAAAAACTTTAGAAATTTTTTTTTAAAAATTCATTTTAAAAGTACTATTTAAAATTACTGTTGAAAGGAATACTGTTTACTCATTCTACGTTTGGACTGTATTAAATCATTCTGTCAACAATCTGCTGATATTTTACTTAATAAAGTTGTTGATCAACGTGTTAAATTCCTTAATTTTAAAATACAGGCCAAGGATGATATCTCATTTAAACCTGGAAAATGGGCAGCGTCTAATCTTAATTGCCACAGTAATTCCAGCCTTTCCAATTTCAACGTAGCTGGTCCTCCTCTCACGTCATAAGGGATGTGATCAATAACCCTAAAAACAAATTTATGGTCTAACTGTTCATTTATATGTCTGGCCAGGGCATTTTCTAGTTTATTCCTGCTTATACTATATACATGTTCATATATCCGTTCCCTTAGCCTTCTGTCGGTTTTACCAACATAGAAGGCCGGGCATTCCGAACATTTTGCCAGGTATACTACTTGTTTACTTTGGCAGTTAAACTTATAGTTAGTTGTAAATTTCCTGCCTCTTAGTTCAAAACTTGAACCCACAGCTATATATTTACAGTAGTTACACATTTGGCATTTGAACATGCCTTTCCTCACTGAATGCAGGTGTTTTTGCCCTTCCAGAATTTGTTTAAGGTTAGCACCCCTCCTAAAAATAAAACTTGGTTCTTTTTCCAATTTATCATGTAATAATGTATCTTGCATAATTATGCCCCAATTTTCCTTAGTTAGCATAATTATTTCTGTTGCATTGATACTATATTGAAAAATAAAACTACACGGATTGTAGTCTCTTGTCCTCACTGGTATACTATCCTGAACTGTACTTTCTTCTGTCAAAAGTGGAAGGTAGAATCCTGAATCCCTTTTACTTTGTACTTCTACAATTAGATCTTGTAATAGGGATGTGGGATAACTCCTTTGTAAAAATGACTGATACAAAAACTCACATTCCTTAATAAATTCGTCCAGCCTAGAGGTCATTCTAGCTGCTCTTACTAATTGGCCTTTGACTACCGATCTATTTTGTGATAATGGATGATTACTTGTAAAATGAAGGAATGTATTAGAGTATGTAGGCTTACGAAAGATTTGGGATGTCAAACACTTGTTGTTTCTATCTTTCTTCAGATGTATATCCAAGTAAGAAATATTATCCTTAGAAAATGATGATGTAAATCTTAAGAAGTCAGTGGTTGAATTTAAATATGCCATGAGTTCTTGGGCATCCAATTCCTCCCCTTCAAATAAAAGAAAAATATCATCCAAGAATCTTGTATAATATTTTATTTTTGCATGCCATTGTGTACTTGATTATAAATACTCTCTTTCCCAATGTGCCATGACCAGGTTGGCAAAACTAGCCCCACATGGTGAACCCATGGCTACACCTACTTTTTGCTGGTAATATTTGCCATTGAAAGTAATAAAATTGTAGGATAATACTATATCCAACAAATCTTCCACTAGTCTTAGTTCATCGTGTGGGGCTGCCCTGTCCCTGAGCAAGGCGAGGGTACGATCCAAACCCTGGTCATGTGGGATGGAAGGGTAAAGATCCCTGACATCTACAGTCAAGAAATGGTATTTCACATTAAAAGGTATTTTATTAATACCTGTTAGGAATGACCAAGAATCTTTTCATATTTGTTCTTCCAAGATTACATACTTCTTTAAAATTTCATTCACTACCTTCGAGCAAGCGTACGTAATACTATCCCTAGCTTCTACTAAGGGGCGCATTGGGGGGTCGTGCAGGTTCTTATGGATTTTTGGGATGCCAAAAAGGCAAGGTATTTTTGGTGCTAGCATTGATAAGTAATTAAATAAGTTCACTTCTATCCTTGCTTTCACAAAATATATCATATAGAAATGTTCTTACTTTTACATAAGCTAAATTTAGTTCATTTCTTGACACTTCTACATATGTGTCACTGTTTATCATTTTTCACATCCTCTCAGAATAGTCCAAAATATCCATAATAACCAACCCCCCTCCCTTATAGGGTTACATTACCCGTACTAGTGCTTCCCTAAGTAGTTTCAATAGAAATAACTCATTTTTGTTAACACTCAATTTGTTTACTCTGTATCTCTCTTCGTGTTTTGTAAACTATTTCATATATCCAGTTCACAAATATGTTCAAACAAACTCAACACTGGATGCTAGGGTGGGTTATAAGTACTAGGTATACTGTATGGGCTTTTCATTATGTTACTATTGCCCATTAATACACATAAATTCAGTTGTCTTACAAACATTTTTAAATTGATCAGAACAGTTGCTATGTCTGCCCGTGCTGATGGTACAAAAGTATAACCCTTTGCTAATACCTCTATTAATTTGGGGGCTATATCTAAACTGGAAAAGTTATAAATTTTGAAGTCATTGGTTGAGTTAACAAGTACCTTACAAGTCGGTTGTTCACTGTCTAGATAGCTATTTACCATCTCGCTTGTCTCCCTTTGTTGTTGTTCCGTTTGTTCTGTTTGTTTGGTACCTTGTTCCCTCTCCGGGGAGAATGATTCAGGACTCGGTTCTGAAAATTTTCACTGTTTCTCAGTTGCTGGTTATTGGTACTGGTATTTTTGTTGTTAGCTAACCTTTCACTCCTTCGTTCTGGTTCTTTAATCACCATATTGTTGTTTCTCGTTGGTGACCCTTCCGAAACCTCCCCTTCCGTTAGTAAATCCTCCAACCCCTGGTTACGACCTATCAGGTGTTGAGCTTGTGACTGTGGTGGCTTTTGGTAAGCTGTCCCCTCCCGATATGCCAGAATATCTCTATTTAATTTTCTTATTTTAGTTGACTGTAATTATTCCAAGTGTAGGTCTATACTCGAAAAAATACGGTCATGATCAAAGCTGTAGCATTCAAAGTCCATACCTGCCTTGATGGAAAGGTCCAAGGCATTAGTTTCTCCTATCAAGCAATGTATATCCTTTTGATAATGTTTGCAAAAGAGTTCCAATAACTCCTTGCCATGCTGATCGAACAACAGTAAGAGGTCTTGATGGAAAGGTGAACCATCCTGTAAACCTGTTGGATACTGCCAAACTTTTAGACCCTTCGGTACGATTTTAAGTTTAATGCATTCATGGAAGTAAGCTTGCTTCAACTGCAACTTCTGAAGTTTCAATAATTTTTGATCAAACAAATGCAGTTTTGAAGTAAGGCACGCTTTCCCTCCAGCCGGTTCCTCCTGTGTTGTAACGGCTTCGCCATGAGTAAACAAGAATGGTCTGCTCGTCAAAGCACTAACATTGGGAGGTCCAATAAGCCCAGAGTGGTTATGACCAGGTTGCTGTTGATTCACCAAAGGCAAGGGGCAGCTTGAAGTATTTGCTGACCCCGTGGCACCACTCTGTTGTGGGATCACTCGTTGGTTTAGTGAAACAGTATTTGACAAAGTAGAACCCTGGTCTCCTCTCGAAATCACTGTTCCTGTTGTACTTGCAGATACTAAATCATATACTTGTCTTTGTTCCTGTGTATCAGAAATAGCATCCAAGCATTGGGATAGTGAATCTATCTTCTGAGACAACAGGTCTATCAATGCTGTTAGCGATAAAATTGATGTATTGTCTTGTGGGGACGTATGTTGGGTGGAAGTTAATGTTGGTTCTGCCATATCAGTGCGAACAACAAACCAAGTAATCCAAACACGAAAACAAACTGACGGAGTCCAAAAAAAGTCACTGCTTCCAGGCAAACCAATTTACAAAGGTCCAAAGCCACCCAATATTAGTACAGTTGTAGTTTAATTAAGCAAAGAACAGTACACTCACTTTTCATTCTCCTTACAATACAAAGAACTTCCTCAGATAAAGATGTTAAATGAACCATCAAGTTTAAATCCATTTTTTAAAAAACATGTGATTTACAAATCCAAGCCCATTGGGTGCTTAGTTGTCAGATTAAATTTCTTTAATTGATTTACTATTTGACTCTTCAAGTCTTAACAACAACAACTACTTATCCAAATTCATATAATACCCCTTGTCTATATTACTCCCCACATGGAGTATTTAATAGAAGAACAGAAGATATATGTTGTAAGAAAATGTAAAATGACATAATGAAATATATATATGTTATTATATATATATATATATATATAATAATAACAGTTTGATTGGCCCTTTATGGCTGAAATGTTCTGAAATTGGTATTTTTGTCATTATTGGCCCATATATTTTGTTTCAATACTTACAGGAAAAATATACAAAACTACAGATTTAAAGTAAACTCTAACAGATATTACCGTGTTAAATAAGAAATATTTAAAATAATCAAGAAGGTGAATTAAAGAATACATGCATTTATGAATAGTCCTAAAATGTGTGCGCGAGGCCCATGGTTTGAAAACAGCCCAGGTACTAAGGTGCACTTAATAAATTACAGTCGGGATGCATTTTCAATGAAAAGTTTCAATGCATTTTCAATGAATGTAATTTTAAGGGAAGAGAGGTTTATTGCTGAACATGCTAACTTTGTTCTCAACGTGAGACTGTTTTGTTTAGCAAATGACCATTGGTGTCTGTGCAATAAAATTTGAAATAGAAGTTTTACATTAAATCCAAATGTCTGTAATCTTTGTATAAGTAAAACAAAATAGTGTGCATGCCGACAGGTTTGAACTGCATTTCCTGTAATTGTGGTCAGACAGTCCAGTATTGGGACACTGGAATGCCTGCAGCTAAGGGGGCCCTGGTCTCTTACCCTACTTAGGGCCCTATCTGATGATTATCTGGCTCATATTAGCAGCACTGACCATGGCACTTGCTACACTCTAGAAAAGTGCCCACACATTTGTTTTTTGACATGCTTTCCTAGCACCACCATTGAAGCCCGGAACTGACTGCTAATAACTATCAGCTAAACAACAGGAGATCCCACAATGCACTCTGAAAAAGAAAAAAGGAAGATTGCAAGATCAGCTCATATAACTGAGAATATGATAAAGTTCAGCAGAGAAATATAAAACTCTATATGCATCCCCCCACTTTCATTTATATTAAATAAAGAAATATTATATTGCATTGTTATATTTATCACTTGATCTCTACTGTTGCCTCAGAAATTCCATTTATAATTACAGGTATGATGTTCTTTCCCTAACAGGATGCATAGCTACTGCAGCAAAGTTTATTTAGGCAGAGTACCAAAGAAATATTGCACTCTTAAAAATCAATATAACTCTTACCACCCATGCCTGATAACTGTCTGTTTTCATAGAGAAAGCCATACATATCTATAGAAATCGCAATCCTCCTCACAAGAAGAATTTTTTTTCTAGAACCAAACTCTTTTTTTCTGATTCCCTGAAGAGAAAGCAGAGAAAATTACAAAAGTGTTGGATGCTCAAGATAAAATCAAGGAAATATATATTTTGCTCACAAAGCAAAAAATAAAAACCTGAATTCATATCAGTGACATAATATTATATTTCTAATGCACTGCCAGGAGGTTTGGAACAGAAGACGACTGCATCAAAAGAATGCTAGCAATCCAAGAAAATTGCCTGAAGGGAAAACACATCAACTATCTGCAAACAGAGCAACCAGAGGCTACAAATGTATGTTTCACACCTGCTAAAACAAATGAAAGCAAGAAATCACAGTGTGTGTGTGTGTGTGTGTGTGTGTGTGTGTGTGTGTGTGTGTGTGTGTGTGTGTGTGTGCGCGCGTGTGCGTGTGTGTATGTATATAGATGTGTGAATTAACAGCACAAAAGAAAAACTTTCGAAGTATTACCTGCTGATTTGTGGGTAATCCTGGGATTTTAAAACTCCCAGCTCATAGTCCCTGCAGCAAAGGCAGACATTTCATCCCTGCATGTTCAAACCCTAGTAGAGATTACAAATTAACCCTTCAACAGATCAGTAGTCAGAAGGACAGAGTGCAGCTGGCAACTGGCACGCTCTTGCTATGTCATTGTACATTACACAGCATGAAGGTAACTGCAAATTAATTTAAAAAATAGATGGACTCTTTATGGCCTTGCCAGGTCAGTACAGTCACTTCCTTTACTAGTCAGTTTAGATGGACTCTTGATGGCCTTGTCAAATGAGTGGATTCCCTTTCTTTACTAGTCCCTTTCTAAAGCAATCCTAGTGGCAATGGGCCACTATGGCTTCACACCCACCTTTGTTCTCCACATGCTGGGCAGACTGGAATATAGTCAAATTCGTTATGGTTCCAGGCAAGACATGGGATAGACAAATGAGACAGGGGTCCCTCATTTGGTCTGAAGGATACACATGCTTGACAGAGAAATGCACTGCATTAGTTTGTCTGAAGGATACATATGATTAACAGAGCAATGCACTGTACTGCACTGTATTCCTCTGTTAAGCATGTGGAATGCAATGCAGTGTATTCCTCTATCAAGTATGGGAGTGCACTGCACTGCACTGCATTTGTCTGACAGCAGGAACAGTCTGTTAGCCTTTTTAGTCTACACATTAAGCACATTTATTATGATACTTCGATCCACCCTTTTCCTTGCCTGTACTTCCCACACCCTTTTGAATGTCTCAGCTGATTTCCTTTCTTCCATCCATTTTATAGTCTATTCAGTCCTTCCTGTGAATAAATGATTTCACAGATCCCAAGAGTACTTGATCACCACAATTTGCTTCCTCCTCCCCTTGTTCATCCCATTTAGGGTGACACCTTCACATCTCACCAGCATAATCTTGCAAACCCATATCATATCCCACTTGTATCTTGTGTCAAGTAAGAAAAATTCAAGCTCTTTTAATGATTGGTTATACAATGTTACAATATTACAACTTTGAAATATTAGTTAGCTAATGATTTCACAATTCTCCAAGAATGAAACAGTAGTTTGTACCCCTAACATGGCAGCCTATTTGTTGTATGCTCAAAAAAGAGTTTCCTTTTAAACCCCAGTGGCCTAATGGATAAGGCATTGGCCTCTTAAGCCAGGGATTGTGGGTTTAAGTCCCATCTGGAGTGATACAATCTTGATACAATTGCCACCAGATAGAGTTTGGTATAATGGTTAAGATATTTGCCTTATAGACACAAGGTGTAGGGTTTGATTCTCACATTGGTTAATTGTATATGTTTAAAATGGCCCACAGGGCAGTTAGCCTAGTATAAATCTATGAACCTATGAAGCACAGTGTACTTTGTGAAGTATTATGGCATACAGGGATGAAGCCCTGATTAAGATGCAGATGACCTGAGTTTGAGTCTCTGCTCAGGCACTGAACGTGCCATATGAGAGATGGTGGGGTGCAGCCAGTATCACCTCATCCATCTTCCCTGTGGGCAAGAATTCAGTCTTGCCTACAGTAATCCCACTACTTACTGGAGAAACAGGTACACAGCATACAATATATGGGCCATGGACATGCACTTGGCTTGTACAATCCTTTTCTGCATTGTTATCTTCATGGGGCATGAGGTGGAACATGCACACTCACAGAGATATGTAGGTTTCACAAAACTGAATTGGAGACAGTCACACACCTTGTTGCTGGTTGTGACACACTAATGGCAGAGGGACTGCATACTGAAAGGCATAATGATGTGGTGAGACTGTTACAGTAGAGATTGTGCAAATATTATGGTATCGAAGTGGCTGAAAAACACTGGAAAAATGAGCCACAAAGAATCATAGAAAATGATGTTCATATCAAATGGGATCACCCAATACCAACAGTTCAAAAGATAGATGC
>NC_056746.1:1331479192-1331569192 GCF_019279795.1 Protopterus annectens | reverse complement strand
GGACGCTAAGTTCTTTGTAACGTCACCGTTGTCCCATATTTTCTCCACTTTTTGATGACTGTCTTCACTGTGTTCCATGATATATCCAATGCTATGAAAATGTTTTTGTACCCTTCTCCTGACTGATACCTTTCAACAATTAGATCTCCTTGATTCTTTGTAAGCTCTCTGTGAACCATGGAATTTGCTGTAGCAGGCAACTGAGTAAATGTCAGGAAAATCCTACTAGGACAGCTGTACTTTATTTGGGGTTAATCAGAGTTTCTTTAATTGATGGCAGGTGTGTACCCAAGAAGACATACAAAGCATTAGTTTTAGGGTGTGCATGCACATCAAAGTAGTAGTTTAAGGGTGTGTACACTTATGCAACCAATGTATTGTACTTTTTTTATTTTTTATATTTTTTTGCCTAATAGATTTGTTTGTTTTCAATTGAATTGTACAGGTTATAGGTCACATTAAAGGTGGGAAAAGTTTTGAAATGATTTATTGTGGTCTATTTTTTTTTTTATATCACAAAAACCTGGCATTTTAACAGGGTTATGTAAACTTTTTATATCCACTGTATATGGGCAAAAATTGTATATATATGTATCTAGAGCGAGAGAGACAATATACTAAAAGTATATGAATCATGTGACATATGCTACACAAACTATATTTACAGCATTAAACCCTGGTGTGAACTATTTACAGTCCTGGTATCTGTCTTTAAAAAAAATCCCAAAACTGGAATAGCAAGACAAATTATGATTGTCTTGATTTGTTGCTATCTCCATTCAGACCAGCAGCAAAAGTGTCCTTAGATGACAAAGCTCTAGTGCTTTCAGGACAGGATTCTATGGCTGAAGTGAATACATCTGAAAAAGACTGCTAAGTCCTAATGATTTCCAAATGTAGACTGATCTGCAAGCACTTGTGGCCGCTATCACAACAATCTGCAGTTTCTCCTGTAAAGTTGTTTGCACAGCTTCTGAATATATATGACCTTGGTTAGGTATGACGAGAAACAACAGTTGTCTAAACGAGCATTAACCTGTAACTATTCTGAATTTCATTTCTTCCATCAAAACCAAAGGATTTTTAGATATCTTGGGTATCTAATCTGTTATGGCCTGCATCTCAAAATGTATAGATGATGTGACAACTACCGAAGATATCACCATATGTGCAAACCAAAAACCATGGCTGTCCAGTGAGGTGTACGAGCTTATAAAGGCACATAATGCAGCATTCAGATCTAAAGACAAGAATGCCCTAATGGTGGCCAGAGCAAACCTAAACAAAAGCATAAAAGAGGCCAAGAGAACCTACAGAAGAAAAAGTCAGGGTCACTTTAGTAAGCAGGGGACTCTAGATATCTATGAAAAGGCATACAGGTCATAACTGACTTCAAACCTGCATCTGCCCAGTGTGATGACAGTACAGAATAGTTCAATGAACTAAACAACTTCTTCAGCAGGTTCAACGCGGACAACAAATCTGTGGCAATTAAACTACCTGTCGGTCAGGATGAGGAAGTGCTACACCTCAGCACAGCTGAAGTGCCGAAAACTTTGAGATGAGTTAACCCAAGGAAAGCAGCTGGTTTGGATAACATTATGGGCAGGGTTCTCAGGGCTTGTGCTACACAGCTGGCATCAGTATTCACAGACATTTTCAATACATCACTGCAATTAGCCATTGTACCGAGATACTTTAAGAACATGACTATCATTCCCTTACCCAAGAAACCACAACCAGCATGTCTGAATGATTATCACCAAGTTGCTCTAACATCAACAGTAATGAAGTGCTTAGAGCAGTTGATCTAGGACCACATCTCAGTAAGCATACCTGCAACATTAGATACATTACAGTTTGCCTACAGGTCAAACCTCCGTACAGCAGATGACATATCTTTAGCATTTCCTGAAACCTTGACTCACTTGGAAAATAAGGACTGTTATGTCAGAATGTTATTCATTGACTTCAGTTCCACCTTTAATACTATCATTCCCTCAGAAACTAGTAATGAAACTAATCCAACTGAGCATCAACACCCCCTTGTGCATTTGGATACTAGACTTTCTCACAGACAGACCCCAAAAGGTATATGTGGGAAATAATAGCTCTAAAAGCATAACTCTTAACATGGGTGTACCACAGGGCTGTGTCCTGAGTAATCTACTATTCACCTTGTTTACACGTGACTGTGTAGCCAGATATGAATCCAACAGCAGCTGGAATCACACGGACTGTTTCCCTCCCATCCCTGGCTCAAACAAAGTGCAATACCTTCACAAGGCAAATAGAACCCCGGTAACTTCAGTAACCAACAGAGCTTGCAATTAAAAATAGGACACCAGCATTGGGAGAACCTGCTAGTTCAGGGCTTTTAACTAGTATCTACAAAATGCAGTTTGCTGTTATAGTTGTTCAAATATTTCTCCATTCAATATTGTAACTACTGAGACCTGCACATGCATCGGGACAGCTTTTGCTAGTATTCCTTCTCCCTCTTCTCTGCACTCCATAGTCTCCTCCTCCTTCGCTTTTGTTTTTTTTCCCTCTTAATTCTGTAGCTTCCATTATATGCAGCCATCGCTAATTACAGTTAGAGCTAGCTGATACCCCTAATTGAGGCCTACTTGCTCGACATTTCTGAGTACAGTGTATCAATAAAATGCTACATTATAGCCACTTACCTTCCTCAGATAATGTTTTCTACTTTACTCATCCGCGGACCTGGTTCAACACATTCCATTTGCCTTCGCTACGCTCAGGCTCACTCCTCTCCCCTACACTACCACCATTCTCACCCACCCCCACTTCAATTAAATTTATACTCTCCTTGCATCTCCCACTCATCTCCATAACCAATTACACACCTCCTCTTCCCCACCTGTAATACATTATCATATATTTGCATAACCCCTCCTCACTCCAGCCCTTCTATACTCACAACCAGTAGTTAACTACTAACCTACAACACACGACCTCATAACATACCCTCACTCATAGATAGGTTCATAGATTAGTACTAGGCTAACTGCCCTTGCGAGCCATTTTAAGCCTAGCCAATTATCCCTTGTGGGACTCAAACCCTGCCCCTTGTGTTTGTAAGGCAAACACTTTAACCATTAGGCCACCCTCCCAACCCCTCAAACTCAGTACAACCTCATAACATTAACAATGTTACTACTACTACACTTTGTCTCTATGACCTTTCTTATATCTGCCTATCTAATTACTTCTTCCATGGTTTGCACATATCAGTTAACCACTCTCCCACATTAGCCAATACAACCTCTGAAACCAATACTCCTCCAACAAATTTAATATCACCTTACCTCTACAAATACTCTCTCACAGAACTCTTCACAATAAAGTATCTTCCCAGACAACCTACTTCTAATTTATTCAGTAAATATCTAAAATGAATCACAAAATTAGCCCAGCTATTTCCATGCACACTATCTAAACTCTTTCAGTCTGGTGACATACATCCCAACCCTGGCCCACAGTTAGATACTCTACCAATTTTATCACACAATAACGCCAAACAACGCACCTACATAAACCACCCAACAAATCTGATTTACTAATCTTAAACATTAGCCTAAGGAGTATTCTAAACAAAGCTGAGCAACTCCGCACTACCCTCAGTCTATATATGCCTGACATAGTCGATCTAACTGAAACTTGGTTAAAACCACATGTTAAAGATAGTGAACACCTCACTCAAGGTTATAATATTTTGTGATTAAAAGAATCAATAAGCGGGGAGTTGGTATCACAATTGTCTACAAGAACCCACTCAAGTTAGAACAAGTAGATAACTATCCCTCTGATCCTAATAGCTCTGAAGTGCTTATATCCAGCCTACAACTAACCAATAACAAACGCATTATCAATAACACAGTCGATTTCCACCCAGGCAAAAATTCTTCGATAATCAAAAATTTCCTTAATTGTGTATCATCCACCTTTAACTATGAAACTGTTATCACTGGTGATTTCAACCTAGATTGTCTTCCTCTTCCTCTGATAATCCATCAAACTATATTAACCTTTTTGGCTTTACCCAAATCATCAACACCCCTACTAAGATTGATAAACACCGAAAAAAACCATCTATTCTTGAGTGAATTCTAACCAATAGGCCCTCCTAATGCCAACACTCAGGATGTCTCCTACACACCTTCAGTGATCACATGCTTACCTATCTCCTAAGACACAAAGTAAATCCTAAAAAATCCATAACCTACAAGTGCATTCACAACACAGTGAACTTCTCCAACAATATTTTTAACTACTTCTTGAAACAATGCAACTGGTCCCCATTAAAATACCTCAAATTAGATGAAGCAACTCAATACTTTATCAATACATTCATTAAATTTCTAGATAAAGTAGCCCCTATCAGGAAAATCCAAGTAAGATCAAAACCAACCCCCTGGCTATGAAAGCACACCAAATTCCTTATGTAACAGGGCATAGCCCCATTACCTGGCTAACAAAACCCATGTAGACAGACACACATGAGCAGATGGTTAATGCATAATGGTGTCAATGCATGTATGGACAGGACACATTGTTCTTGCCCACAAGTTTGCCAATCTAACTGCAAGCAGCCACATATGGCCATACTGGTAACTGTACAGACATAGCTGGGATAATAACATTTATCCCACTGCTAGGATACTAGATGCTGATAACAGTACAATGCAATATCACTCTGCAGGCCACAGATACTGTTCATCACAAGCCTAGTTTGTGTAATGCAAAAGTACTGTGCCTGCAAACATATATACAACAAACTCAACCTGTGGAGCATGCAATAAGTACTGTGATCTATAGTGAATAAGACTAGATAGGTAGGGGTTCTAATCTCATTTCAGGCTACTGTGTGTATGTGTGTGTGTGTGTGTGTGTGTGTGTGTGTGTGTGTGTGTGTGTGTGTGTGTGTGTGTGTGTGTGTGTGTGTGTGTGTGTGTGTGTCTATCCCCCTGCAGAACAACTGCCCTGCCCTCTTGGGTTATTCCCCTGCAAAGATTATGTATTTTTTGCGCCTGTAACTTGATGCTGGCTTCCACACTGCCCTCTTCTACAAGGTCTGATGATGTCATCCACGTTAAGACTACCAGCTGACAGTGTTGCATGTAGACTTAAGTCATGGCACATGTGATAAATACTGTAATCTATAGTGTGTAAGACTATATAGGTAGGGGTTCTAATCTCACTCCAGGCTACTTGGTATGTGTGTGTGTGTGTGTGTGTGTGTGTGTGTGTGTGTGTGTGTGTGTGTGTGTGTGTGTGTGTGTGTGTGTGTGTGTGTGTGTGTGTGTAAATCCATCTCCAAAACAACTGCCATGCCCTTATGGGATATCCACCTGCAATGGTTATGCCTTGTTGCTGGCTTCCACACTGCCCTATTCTACAAGACCTGATGATGTCATCCTACTTAAGACTACCAGCTGAGAGTGTAGTACCCAGACTTAAGCCATAGCACATGTGATAAATACTATGATCTATAGTGTGTAAGACTAGGCATGTAGGGGTTCTAATCTCACTCTAGGCTACTTGTTGCTTGTGTGTGTCCCAATGGCATAAATATTATCTTGGTAACATAGTAATAGGTAGGGTGTTGCAGTGTTTTATTTGTAGCATATGATGTGCCCCCCCCAGAGGACTAACTACAACAAGGCCTGCTATTGTCATCAGGCATAACATGTCCTGAACTGATAGTACTAGTAGACATGAGGAGTGTTGTGTGCATCATGTACTGTGATCTGTAGTGTGTACCATTACATAGGTAAGTGTTCTCATCTACATACAGCCAACATGCACTATGTGTGTGCCTTGGTGTGTCCTATATGCAGTGATTGGAAGTGGTGCTAGCCTCAATGTAGCTATGATCATGTATGAGCCTGTTAGAGCAATTTACATTATGTTATGGAACCATAGGATGTTTGACCTTCACTGCCATAATGGCCATACAGCCTTCACAGTCATGGACATCTTTATACCCGTAGTTACAGCATCGGCACATACTGCCCTAATCCAAGAGGGACACAGGCAGATGCCCTGTGTTGAGATAATAGTTGCCCAGCCAATCATACAGATGGCATGTGGTGAGGTGCACTGAGGTGCTCTGTGTGCCATTAGGCAGGGTTCTGTTTCAAAGGTGTGTTTAAGTCTGCTAGACACATCTCTCCCATAATCATGTAGTACCAATGTCACATGTGAGGTTAATGTCCTTACAGTGGGTTAGCCATTTACTATGCCTTCTACAGATAGGCAGCATATGCAATGAAGCAGGGTCACACATTGCCCCATATGCAAGGCACAGATCACATCTGAGTAGTCTATCTGCCACAGGTGACAATGACATTCATTGCAGACTATCCCCGTGGAACACATACTGAAGACGGTAAAGTGACCTTGTGAGGAACCATATTGTTATGTGCAATTGCCAGTACTGCTTGGAAGGGTATATTACCAAATACCCATTGCACTCAGATATTGGCATGCGGAGGGAAGAGTACTTAGAGGTTATGAGTATGTCACTTACAGGTGACTGAAGCCTCAGCTATGTCATATGATTCCTGCCATACCACTGTAGAGGCATGGTGATCTGAGGCACATTAGGTGTAAACTTGTGTGACCAGGTCTGTGTGGCCAGTGTGTTCACCCCTGTGTATGTACATCACATGTTGCGACTGATGTGCTACTTACTAGGTACATAGTTCTAACTGATGGAACTGATACTACATATATATTTTCATGGTGTTTATGGCCATTACTATGTCAACAGGCATGTGTTCACAATACCCTCTTGCAGGATAGTGACATACACCAGAGACTGTATGAGTGCTCACAATTTGCAGGTATCAGCCAAAATTGTTAGCCACAGTCAGTTTGTAGTCACATGCATTTTGGTTAAATGGATTTCAAGCAGTAGAAGACTCAGAACTGCACCCTGTTGAGCAGTGCTGCTGACAGATCAGCTACTCAAGGCGGATGTCACTATGTTGCATATGTGTGCCAGCTGTGAGCCATTTAGTGACTCCTACAATGACAGTATCATGGATGGATAAGTGGGTGTTTTACAAATGTTGCTTGAGCAGGCGATATAGTCAGATGGCTTGGCTGAGTGTAGGAGGTTGTATGCCTTGATGTACCCTCACCCAGGTCCATGGTGACTGCCACAGAAATGTCCATCATGTGTAACAGGCATGCTCCCCCTGTCACACATCCAAACTGTGTACAGTCAACTGTGTATAGATCACATATATGTGTGCTAATCAGCTCCATGATGATTGCCCCTACAGCCATACAGATTTGGATACTTAGATGAAGAGGTGTATAGTTATGTTGGTCAGTGGATGCACCACCTCTGTGCAAGGGTATAACAGTTTCCATTGACAACTCAGTTGGTGTGCAACCAGTAGTGTTGATATGATTGCAAGGGTTTCCCACTGGTGTTAGTAATCCTTGTTAGTTCACATGTGGGATGCAGCATGGAATGTTCACATGTGCAATAGATGCTGTGTATCTTCTAATGAAAGGCCAGTTATGAAATGCTCTGTAAATATGGAAGTTATGGGACAGGTTGTAGGCATGACATGTGTCACATGTGATCGGGGCAAGGGAGTGTAGTTGATACAGACAGTATGGCTGTACAGTTTAGGTATGAGTCCACATCCATCATATGTGGCATTTTGATGTATGAAGTCACCGAAAATCTTGGCCTGTCCTTTGAGGTCACACATGTAACTACACAGTGCGTTGTGGTACTGCTTTGCATGGGTGGCTACTTTTGTCACTTATCATGTCTACTCAACATCACATCAACACTATGTGCTTCTTTTAGCTGAGGAGGTAGTGCATCCATGTTGAGAGGGAACCCTCATCCCAACTGTCACACAGCACTGTCCACCTGTTATTGTACAGCCTGCTAATGGCAGTTGTCCACTAATCAGGTTTGCTGAGCCATGATGAGCCTGTGCTGCTCCTGTCATGTACAGCCAAGCTCATGCCATTGTAATGGTGCTGACATATGCATAGGTGTAGAGCTCTGCATACTTGCCTGCCCCATCTGAAGGGGGAGGAGCAGTCATGCTATGTCAACCATCCCACAGGAGGCAATAAATGGCTGTCTTGACATATATGTCAGCATTGTCTGCAAGGGGGGTGTACATGCCGGTAATTCTAAGGAGACTGATCTGTGGCCAGATCCCACCAGGGAGGATGTCACATTAGGGATACTGTGCTGGTCACCAGTATTGATAAACACATGATGCACTACGTTGGTTCCCCATGTGGATATGTCATGTCACTGCTACAGGGCATTGGAGGTAAGGACTTAGACCATCCCTTGGGCAATTGAGCCACAGCACAACTAAGCAACACAATGTGTACATATTACACTTCCATAACGTGTTTGTCCATGCTCTGCACAGACACTTTGCATGACTCTCTTCCTGCAACATGCTGGAAGTAACTGCAACACTTACTTGCATGGAGGACAACTAGTATGTAGTGTCAAGCAGTGTCTCCAGATCTCTGAGTCATGTCACCTTAAATGCCATGATAAGAGTTAGCATGGATATGAGCATTGACACTGTTGTACACCTACTGACACTGGACCAAACACTGTTACTTTCACTCAAGGCCAGATCATGCCTATTGACTGTAACTGGCAGAGCCCATTGACTGTTATACTATGCAATGGATGTTGGACATATGTCTCACTCCACCAACCATGCCTTGACAATGTGTATGACAATATTAGGTCAGCAGGCCTTGCTGGAAACTGCATGCATAATGCACAGAGTTTATGCCAGCTGGTGGATAGGCAAGTGTCTGTCATACTCTAGGAAGATAGCATTGGGTGACTTGCACTGCAATGATGCCAGTCATCAGTGGGGTTCACCATCCCCCATTATTGGCATGTCCTGTCTACCTATTCCCTCAATGCAATTACATCCACTGTCAGTGACCTCTGACTGAGTAAATTAGCAGGTGATTGCATATTGGGAGCTGTCACAGACTCCCACACAGAACCAACAGTTATCCAGGATGGCTTAAGACACAGTCAGTTGTACTTTGAGGCACTGACAAAGACTAACTGACAGTGATTACATAATACTACCCTGTGGGAAATCATCCATCCCTGCAAAATATTGTATAGTGTCCACACACCACACACAGCTGAGCCATTACACATGGACACAGAGATTAATGTAGCCTTTGACTCTCATTGGTTGGTAAGATGTGGGGATGCATTCACTGTTGTACAACCTACACTGACAGGTTTTGGATGTAAATCCCAGACTGTCACGGCTATAGTGACAGTGGCAGTCATCACAGCTATCATTGTGTGCAATGGAACATTTATGTCATGTCACTACACAGGCCTATCGTACAACTGTAGCAGCCACACAGGTTCCATGGTACACTAATACACAGCATAGATAACATTTCCTATGAAGACCATGTCATGACCATATATGTGTAGTCTGTCTCCTAAATGCTTCGGAGGGGATCTGTATGGCTCCATACAGGGAGGTATCAGATCCCACTGTGTACCTCCAACATACCCATGCCGGGACTAACACACCTCTCACCTGTTCTACATGCCTACAACATCACTGTAGTATACATAGTACATGCTGCAGAGACAGGCATGTAACACAGACAGTATGCCGTACATGAAAAAGGCCCCCATGCATGTGAAGCACACACCTGCTGTGACACAGCATGTGCAGGTTACAAAATGGGATAAAGAACATGACAGTCATAGTGAGTGTCAGGCAACTGTCTGTACTGGACACATGATATTTATAGATGGGTCATCTATGTCATCACAGCTTGCAGATGCGTGAGTTCCCAAAACCCTGGTGACACTTATGAAGAGTAGCAGACCTGTTGACAGATTAAAGATGCACGAGTCCGCTGAATGCTGCCATTGTCCTTGTTATCCTGTTATACACATATAAACCTATGGAGCCATGCACTTATTGTGCTGTATCTTGCTGAAGAGATATTTCTGCTGTGCTGACATGCCATCCTATGTTGCTTTATTGCCGCTGTGTATCCATAGGTTACCCCCAACAGACTTGTGAAACAGAAACAGAAACAGGTCCATGACACATCTGTCACTGTATAACTATACAGCCATTACAACATCACACAACATAAGGTACACAGAATTATGTGGCATACTCATGCCAAATGCCAGCATACAGTATCTGTCATTAACCACTACAAGTAGCATGGCAAAACAACACTGCATTACACAAGTACACATTAACTAATATAGTTACCCTATCCATCAGACACATAGCTTCATTTCCCTGCATCAATGGCAAGGATGACAGGGATGTGGCACAGGTATCATCACTTGCACAGGTACTGTGTTGGGGTGCAGGAGGCCTAGGCTCACCCAAATGGTTGACAGCATGTGTGTGAGTCAGAAGAGGAAGCAGGTAAGATGGACCATGGAAAGGTGCTGTGTGTGTGTCTGTAGGTGACCTGCATTTGACAGTGGTGTGTGAGTGTGTGCGTGTACACAGTCAAGCTCAGTGCTAGCCCTACATGTGTTTATGTTTGACAGGTTTGGACCATACATGGTAGAGTTGGCAGTTCAACATCTCTGGCCCGAACATGGGAACTGGCTCTGCCAGGAGTTGCTCTGGCACCTCTATGCCCAAGGTCAGAAGCGGTGCTAGTACCTGACGGTGACTGCTGTCTGCTGGGACTGTGTCCCCCACGGGAACGCCCAGGACCACAAGCCCATAGCCTACCACTTCATGGTGTGGACAGCACACTCTCCCCTGTAGCACTGGATGTACTGTCACTAAGGGAGCATGATTGTGCATGACCACGTGGACTGTCAACAGATTGGGTTGCTGACCTACCTCCATGAGTCTGATGCTCACCTCCAACCACACATTTCAGCACAGACAATGTGCAGTCCAAGACAGACACTTTCTTAGCCCACATTCTGTCCACTGCATCAGTCAACTGATCCAGAGTGTCCCCAAAGCGGTGGAGGCAGTCATGGATGTCAGATTGTGCTGCATCCATATCCCTGGGCATATGTGTGGAGTTCCTTTCAGAACATGCCTGTGTCTCTGTGATGGCCCGAAACATACACCGAGTAAACCATGATGTGACACCTGCAACAGGTGGTGGAAGGAGAGCAGGCCTCCTATGAACACTGCTCTCAATCCGCCTGTGTGGAACCTCACCAGCTCTCTGGCTATGGCCAGTGTCTACACTCACTGGAGTCATAGTTGCCACACATTCCTGTTTAATGTCCCCACCCTCTGACTGTCCAACATCTGTGGCCTCTGGGGACTGGGTATGTGTAGGCATACTGACTGTGTGTGGTGACAATGGGGGCAGAAGGAGGATGTCAACCTCTGGGACAGATTCAGCCCCCAACACCCCCACCTGTGCCTCACTATGGCTACCATCATCATCAGCGTCTGAAGAGACATTGACATCAGGTTGTGTAGGGGACAGAGACCAACCTCCCCTGGTCACCTGTGATAAGAAAGAAAAAAGTATTACATGAATAACTCCACTATTGTGTTCAAAAAATCCGCAAATACTTATAATAACAAAGACCCACAACTGGATTAGCGGTCAAAGCTTTTTCTTCTCTGCTTTCATCCAAAATAGACTTCTTCAGAACAAAATACACATTCAACTCAAGACCTTTATAACAATCACTTCAAGTAAATCAAGTACAACATGACCATTAAAATTTGCATTTTAATTAAGCAATATGACGCTATACTTGATAAAACAGCACATAAAAACCCAGTACACCTGTCTTAACAAATATATTGAAATACACATTTCGCTGCCTAATTTAATGTCCTTTCAACCTTTTGCTTTTTTAAAAGGCATTTTAGAATGAATGCCTCATTTAAACCAGGAGGCTTATCTTTTCTGAACTATCAATCCCAAAGTGTTTCTTTTTGTTCAACTACACTCCTGTGATTACCCCCTCTAAGATTCCTATGTACCTGTTCCATAATGGTAAATAACAACATTCTACCCCATTTACACATGAAATTATATTTAAATAAGGCATTATTCTGGCCTTTAACTTTAATAGAATATAAATGTTCCTTAAGAAAAGAGTGTCATACTTACCAGGAGCAGGACCACGGCCTTGGCCAATACCTGACGGACATGTGAAAAGTTGAGGGAGGGGTAATGTCAGTACCAATGCATGATGCAGCACAATAAGGTAATACATCAATACATTTGACACTTACAGTAGCTACTGTGCTGGTTGTTGTGTTGGTCACATTCTGAGTATGAGAGAACAACTGAGGTAAACCCCCCTCCAAAGAACAAAGACCTGAAACCCACATAAATGTATGCACAGCCTGACACATTGACTGCTACAGTATTACAATGCTGATCACAGTAAGCTTACCTGCACACTCCTCTGCTGTGGTAACTGTGGCACCCACCTCCACGATGCATGGTGTGATGGATGCCTGGGAGCTTTTGTGTGCGCCTAGTTCACTAGGAATTCCTCACTGGCTGAGAGTAGTCATTCCACTGCAGGTCCTCCACCTGTGATGGCATGATCCCTGGCTACATCTGCTGTCCTTTGTCGTGCAGCATTGATCATGTCCATTGCATGGTGTCGAATCTGCTCATATGTCCTGGCCTGATGGCCCATATCATACATCTCATGGACAAGGTCTGCCCACAATGCAGCCCACTGTTCCCTGTTTTGTCTCCCTCTGGACAGTAGGATGTGATGATGCTGCCTTAGTCCTTCCAGTATAATTTCATTTTCCATAGTTTCATAGTTTCATAGTATAGTACTAGGCTATCTGCCCTGGGGCATTTGTAAGCCTAGCCATAGTGATGTGGCTTTTGCCACCCCATGAAATGGTACAAAAAAATGTACAGAATAAATCTAGAATACTGTGCCTCTGTCTAGTAGTTGAATTATGAAGGTCCCCTTATATAATAGAATTAGTTTACTGTGCCCCTGTCTAGCAGTGACACAGATGTGATCCCTGGGGTAAACTTACGATCTCCCATCCACTCATCAAGATTTCTCTTGAAGAGAATCAATGAGGGGCTCTGCCTAATACGAACTGGGATCCTGTTCCAAAGCATGGGAAGCCTCTGGGTTATGAATCTATCCCTCCAGCATGTCCTATTCATACTTGTGCCGAGGTTTAAGTCTTTAGCTCTCATGGTACTGATGGATTTGGATTTTTTGAGGTGGAGCATGTCCATCAGATCCTGATTGGACATGGCCTTGTACGTCAGGCAGAGATCACCTCTGAGCAGGCGGTATGCTACTGAATAGAGCTGAAGTTTCTTTAGTCTGGCAGAATAAGACATATGTTGGAGACCCTTGATCCTTTTGGTGAGGTACTTTTGTGGTCTCTCCAGCTGTTGCAAATGCCGGTTGAGGTACATACCAAATGGGGCATTGTACTCAATCATGGGTCTGATGAGGGAGGAATATAGGGGTGCAATGACATCCTTGGATCTGGATGTGAATCCCTTCATGATGAGGTGTGCAAGGTAGAATGTTTTTCTAACCACTTTGGCAACGTGGGTGTCAAATGAGAGGTCGCTGTCTACTTGGGTCCCTAGGTCTCTGATTACTTTTTCCGTACTCAGTGGGTTGCTGTCTATGTGATAATTTGTGAGTACTTTGTTTTTTCCAAAAGGGATGACTATACATTTTTTGGCATTTAGTTTAAGGCCGTGACTACGGCACCAGTTGTCCGTTTCAGTGAGGCCTTTTTGTAGGATGTGTGTGTCTGCTGGTGTATCGACTATGGTGCCTAGTTTGCAGTCATCTGCGAACATTGTCAGCCACAGCCCTTCCATGTTTGCTTTAACATCTGAGAAATAAATGCCGAACAAGAGGGGTCCCAGGACAGATCCCTGTGGGACACCACTTGTGACTGGCTTTGAGTCTGACATTGCTCCAGAGATTTTAACTTTATGGGTTCTGTCCTTTAGCCAGTTTGCAACCCATCTAGTGACATAAGGGTTTACTTTTAAGCTGTTTAGCTTATCTATGATGCCTGAGTGGGGTATTGTGTCGAAGGCCTTAGCCAAGTCCAGGTATGCTGTATGGACTGCTTTGCCCTCATCAATGGCTCTAGTGACTGTTTTGAAAAAGTCAACCAGGTTTAAAAGGCAGGATCTGCCCTTTACAAAGCCGAACTGGGTGGGGTCAAGTGTGTGTAGGTCCCCTATGTCTCTGTTTATGAGTTCCATAATGATTCTTTCCATAGCTTTGCAGACCAGGCTAGTTAAGCTTATGGGGCGGTAGTTTCCAGGGTCTGTAGAGGCACCCCCCTTGTGGAGTGGGACCACTGTTGCTGTACGCCAGTGTTCAGGTACATATCCCGAAGTAAGGCTAAGGTTAAATAGCATTTTTATGTGTGGGTTTAGCTCCTCTTGGAGATCACGTAACACGCACCCCGGGATACCGTCGGGTCCCATTGATGCTGTGTTTTTTGCTTTGTTTAGGGCATTTCTCACTTGGACATCTGAAATGACAGGGAGATTACATTCAGCTGGGATAAGTATTTCTTCTTTTGGGGGTGAAGGAGGGGAGAAATTTGCACTGAACCTGTCAGGCAGAATGTTAGCAATATCTGTGGGTTCAGTGTATTTTTTGCTGTTGTGAACCAACTCTGAGCATATCTGAGGGTTTCCGCCCAGGTTTCTAACATAGCTGAAGAAGGCTTTGTGGTTATCTTTAGTGTCCTTAGCGATTTTTCTCTCAAAGTTTGCCTTGGATGTTTTTATGAGAGAACGTAGTTTTCTGCTAATGTTGATCAGAGATGTCTTCCCTTCATGGGATTTTGCTCTGACTTGCAGTAGCTTCCTTCTTTTGTATTACAATTTGTTTATGGCTGAGGTCCACCAGACAGGATGCTTACATTTGGTGGAGAGGGACTTGGATTTGTTTGGGATTGCATGATCCATGCATTCTTGGAGATGTCCATAGAAAGCATTTGTGAAGGATTCGGCATTGTGGGATGTGGTATCCACTGGCACAGTGGGCTTAAAGGATACCATCTCAGTCTTAAGAAGAGTGAAGTCTGCTTTTGAGAAGTTTTTCACTGTGGTCTTTTGTGCTGGGGTGGAGGTGGGATATGTATATCCAGGGTGATTAGTTTGTGGTCAGATCTCACTAGTGAGGGGTATACTTCCGGTGTGGAGCATTTTGTCCCCATGTTTGTGATGATCAGGTCTAGTATATTATCTCCCCTAGTGGGAAAGGTGACTAGTTGTTTCAGTGCATTTGAATTTATGAATTCCAGGAACCTTTGGGCTAGGGTATTAGGGCTAGAATAATGTACCCAATCTATGTTTGGGTAGTTGAAGTCTCCCAGTATGATGGTATTTTGTGATACATTCATATCCTCCAATGTCTTCAGGAAGGCTGAGTGGGGTTCTTGAGATTGGGAGGGTGGTCTGTAACATGCTACCAGCTGTATAGCAGTTTTGCCTATGGTTAGTTGCACCTGTATGGTCTCTGATGCTTCATGTGTTGCTACTAACCTGGAGGTGTGGGTGTCCTTTATGAATATGGACACTCTCCTTCCCTTTGTGGTTCGGCCCGGGTTTTGGGGCCGAAAAGCATGATATGAGGTATAGCCTGGTAGCACTGGGGTGCTCTCAGGAGCCTTGAACCAGGTTTCAGTTACTGCACAGACGTCGATGTTCTCCATGCTGAGGAGTGCATCAAGTGCCTGCATCTTGAGATTTAGACTTCTGGCATTGAGCAGCATTACCCTTAGTTTTTTTCCATTTTTGTTTTCTAAAGAGGTGGGTTTGTCTTTTGAGCCTTGCCTAAAAAAGGCACTATGGGGGTGGCAAGAGCCTTAGCCAATATCCGGAAGCCCAGTGGTGACAGGTGTAAGCCATCCCTTGCGAAGCAGCGTGGCTTGTCCAACATATCATCCCAGGCAGACAGACATTGGATCCCCTTAGAATGACACCAGTACTTGAGCCAGTTGTTAAAGCTGATCATCTTGTCTTTGTATTGTGGTATCATTCTTGGTGAGGGCAAGATGCTGCTCAGGGTCAGGGTCATACCAGCCTGGGCTACATAATCGGAGATCTCCTCTATGTCTCTTTTCATGTAGTCCAGGGAGGTACATCTCAGGTCATTCACACCAGCATGGACAATGACGGAGTCATATTTGTACTTGCTTTGGAGTGACCTGAGTGCATGTGTTATGTGGTGGATCCTAGCTCCCGATAGACAGCTCACAGTCACCTTCTCCTTGTTCAGCCTGGTCAGTGGGACAACAGTGTGTCTGACTATGGAGTCACCTATTACTAGTGTATCAGGCAAGGTGTTTGGCCTTAAGGGCTGCGATTGGTCGACACACTGATTTATTGAAGTATGTGTTGCATGTGTTTTGTTTTGAGGTGGTGGATTTTGGATGTCTGCTTTGGGAGCCTCTGTTGTTTTGGTAAGTTTTTATTAGAGCCTCCGAGTATGTCTTTGTGTTTTTATGTGTTTGGTTTGCAGTTGTGGTAGGTCTATGTGGGACTGGGATTGTTGTGTGTGTGGTTGCCATCTCCTCCTGTCTGGTCATGCCAGCCCTAAGTTGAGAGAGTTCAGCCTCCAGTTTGGCTATATAGTTGCATCTCTCACATGTATTTGTGTTTGTTGGGAGGAGGAGAGGGTTGTCTGTGTACATGAGACAATTGTATCATTGTCTCAAGATACCCAGATTGACCAGCTGAACTGGAGACAATGCCAGTAATCTACCACTCGACATGCTAGAGCAGTATAAGGGAGTGGTATACCTTTAAGGGAAGTGGATATTCACAGGGGTGGTAAGTAGATGTAGTGCTTTACTTAGTACGAGAGTGCTTACTTAGTAGAGAAGTATTGAGAACAAGTGCTAGGCTTATAATACAGTGAGTAGTCTGGTTATACTAAGAGTAGAGCTTCCTTAAGGGAAAATTTGAAGAGCAGACTTGGAGGAGCCAGAACAAGTTTAACCTTGTTTAACTGGTGCTGCGCTATGCGCACAACCGCGCAAAGCCATGCAAACGCAGATTTTAAACAGTGAACTACAAAAGAGCTAGAAATGGTCCAAAATAACCAATTACTACAGCTTTTTGTGCTGAGGTCACTTCCCCCAAGGACAGGTAGGCTGCTCAAGGCTCCCCACTCCCACTGGTGAGCAAAGAAACTTCCCTCTATCCAAGTAAGGTAATGGACAACACAGGAACTACACCACAGCCCAGAATACAGCAATGCCTGTAAACTGGTCTAAACTAGTGGAGGAAGGCGGGAAAACAAGGATTATTTTTTTTGTTTTTTTGGTAGAAACACACAGAAAATGCAGAAACAGTGATAAATTAGTTACACAGGCTAGCACACATTCCACATTAGAGAAGGGTGCATGTCATCTAGAATACATGATTCCTGAAAGACAACAAAAGGGGAACACATTACAGGATCACATATGTGGAAGCACACTATGTAGAGACAGCAAGGACAAAATGTCTGGCACTATCCACTGTTTTCTCACACGTCATACTCCACTGTGTGCAAACATACTAACTGTGTGGATACAGCTGATATAGAAGCAATAGTCAGATATTCCTGTGTGTGCCATGACAGATACTGCTGTATGATCAGACACCCAACACTCGAGTGTACTGTAGTGTGTTCTCGATGGGCAACCCCTTGATAGTATGTCATAGGAACAGTGCCACACAAATAGCAGTGTGCTATTACAACCACTATAAAGAAACAGTACAATGAGACCAGTGTGCCACAATGACAACAGACAATGCAGCCTTGATGTATTGTACGTCCTGTGTAGGTGTAAGACAGCAGGAGATCAATGACATGTCATTATCACAGGTCTACAACAGGCTTAATGCTGTGATCCCTATTCCCTGTAAGTATATTCACCTGTCTGCATCCTGTTGTGCACAAAATCATTTTCATACCTGATGGAGTGTCGTACTCCTCTGTTGATATGTGATGATAGTAAAGTTTTCACAAAGGCGTGCTCTGTGTGAGGAAAGTCTCATACAGACTAATTCCCCATAGCTAGTTGCTTGCCTTTAAACATGCTTCTCATCAGCAGGTGATTGCCTCTAAACCAATCTAGGGGTCTGAAATGCTAATTTCACATCACACAGCTGATTTGCACTATCATCAACCAATGACATGCAACCACTGTACAATATGTAAGATCTTTATGTAGATTAGGGTTCCTTTCTGATATGCTGTGCTGGACATTACTGGGGTGAGGAGACTACATCATCGCAGAGTTTAGGTTTGTAGCAGAAACCTTACCATAGAGATGTGTATACTATAGGCTGCATCTGCTGCTTCAGGTAATAGACATAGGCAGAGAGTGTGAACACTTTGGAGGACAACAACCTGTATAAGTAACTGTGTGAGCTGTCTCAGCCTTGTTGTAGAGTCAGAGCCAGAGTGAGGCTACCCTTTCTACTCCAAATAGGTATGTGTTTAATCTAAGTATGTTAGGCAACTGTATCACTAGCAGACTATTAGTAGGCAACATGTTTGGTGTGTACTTTGGTAAGATGGGGTATAAATATAAGAATATGTCCACCATTTGAGCAACTGCCAGGCCATGTGTTACAGTCTGGTAGTAATTTGCAGCATGTATGAAGGCACCTTGTTACAAGTAGGGACTTCCAAAGTGTATGTTAGCTGTGCAGCTGTAATAATCTGCACAGTGACTTTGAAAGGATTATGTGGTGCACTCTATTAGTGGTCCTCGTTTGCAGTACCTGCATTGACATTCTGTGTGAATGCATATTAATGCATGACTTGAAACTTTATGCACATATAGCTATATGGATATGTGAAGTGTGTTACTACCTACAGGCCTGTGACCTCCATCAGTGAAAAGCAGACATGTCATTTGAAATGCATTGTGTGGATAAAGAGTGCATGACTCAGTCATTAATTGCTGCCTTCACAATACTGTAAAGTCAATTCTACACACCACTGGATTTGAACCCAGGACTGTATGTGGAAAAATGTACTGTTTGTAATGCAATTAACAGACTGAGCTACTGTGTCACTGCTGCATCAGGTGTATTTGCAAGATATATGTGCACACATACAGGCTATGACATACATTTTCTACATCCATCAGTATGTGCATGCCTTTATATGGATGTATGTGTGCACCAGCATCCCAGCTGAACATGTATTTTGCCATTAATACCTTAGTAGGTGTATGCAGGTGCATATTTACCTGCGATCACAGGCCTCACTTACATCCATTACTATATCTTTGACTTTCTGGTGGTATACTATTGCACCATAGTCCAAGGTACACTCCCATTTTTAATCTTTTTAATTTAATTACTTTTTAATCAAGTTTGCATGGCTTGGCATGGTGCACAGCTCAGCTGAAACATGCTTAATGACTGTAACTGGCAATTACTATGCTTTATTTAACTGACCTGTGTGGCAAGGCAGGTGAATGCAGTGTTCTTGGGTTTAACATGTGGGACAGGTGTTTATTTTGTAAGTGTGTTACAAGTTTATTAACACATGTAGTCAATATAGCTTTATTTAACTGACCTGTGTGGCAAGGCAGGTGAATGCAGTGTTCTCGGGGGGTTTAATGCAGTGGATTTAACATGTGGGACAGGTGTTTACTGTGTTACAAGTTTATTAACACATATAGTCAATATAGCTTTATTTAACTGACCTGTGTGGCAAGGCAGGTGAATGCAGTGTTCTTGGGTTTAACATGTGGGACAGGTGTTTATTTTGTAAGTGTGTTACAAGTTTATTAACACATGTAGTCAATATAGTTTTATTTAACTGACCTGTGTGGCAAGGCAGGTGAATGCAGTGTTCTTGGGTTTAACATATGGGACAGGTGTTTATTTTGTAAGTGTGTTACAAGTTTATTAACACATGTAGTCAATATAGCTTTATTTAACTGACCTGTGTGGCAAGGCAGGTGAATGCAGTGTTCTCGGGTTTAATGCAGTGTTCTTGGGTTTAGCATGTGGGACAGGTGTTTATTTTGTAAGTGTGTTACAAGTTTATTAACACATGTAGTCAATATAGCTTTATTTAACTGACCTGTGTGGCAAGGCAGGTGAATGCAGTGTTCTCGGGTTTAATGCATTGTTCTTGGGTTTAACATGTGGGACAGGTGTTTATTTTCTAAGTGTGTTACAAGTTTATTAATACATGTAGTCAATATAGCTTTATTTAACTGACCTGTGTGGCAAGGCAGGTGAATGCAGTGTTCTTGGGTTTAATGCAGTGTTCTTGGGTTTAACATGTGGGACAGGTGTTTATTTTGTAAGTGTGTCACAAGTTTATTAACACATGTAGTCAATATAGCTTTATTTAACTGACCTGTGTGGCAAGGCAGGTGAATGCAGTGTTCTCGGGTGTAATGCAGTGTTCTTGGGTTTAACATGTGGGACAGGTGTTTATTTTGTAAGTGTGTTAGAAGTTTATTAACACATGTAGTCAATATAGCTTTATTTAACTGAGCCTAGCGAAGCTGCACAACATGACGTACTGAGCACCATGAAGCTGCACAACATGACGTACCGGGCAACATGCTAAAAAATATAAAGAAAAGAAAAATGGAGAGATAGGAAAGTGGTGAAATAGGGTACAAGCAGGGGGAGAAACACAGTGAAAGGCAGGTAGGGATGTGCAGGAAGGGTGCGGGAAAGAACCATAGCTATCCATTTCTTATACAGCAACTGAATTTGTATATGACTTTGAACTCTCAGCCCCAGAGAGAGAGGGACGAGGACAATATAACTACATTGTCAAGCCAATTGGATCAAATTATGTGTGTTCAGTGGACACATGTGTAAAATGGAGAGCTATGGGACAGGTGTCCATTTTTTTTAAGGCGAGATTGGAATGTTGGGGAAGAGACATAGGTATGTGTGGGGAAGGAAAGTTGGGTAGGTGAGGATGCATTTGCAGACAGACAAGACAGACAAGACAGCAGACAAGGGCAGTATGTGACACAGGAGGGGAGCCAACATCTTGGATAGGATGAGTGTTGTGGAATCCAAGTCCCATGTGTCTCTAGACTGCAGCAGCATGACTCACATCCCCACCTATGGGACTGCTGGCACTGCTCCGTCACTGCTCCGAGAATGGGAGTGCTGGAGACTGGGCACTGGGGTGAGGCTGCCCCACCAGGTTGTCCAGTATGACCTCAATCCAGTGTAGGCAGTGTTCAAACCCATGTTAGACAAACCTGTGCACCAAGACCGGCAGATCATCTTGGATGACAAGACCCCCTCCACCACCCCTCCCAGAGGGGGGCTGGGCCCCGTCCCATGGGGTTGTACTATCCGATACTTCAGGCAGTGCAAGGGAAGCAGAGAGGGTACCACTGGTCCAGGTCCCAGATGTGCTGGGACTTGGTGCCATGGACAGTTGAGGCAAGGTAGGTGGATCGGCCAGAACCGGTCTACCTTGACATGCTGTGGTGAATGAGGGACTGCAATAAGTTAAGTTTAGCAATAACCAAACCATTGTTATTAATAATAGAATGGAACATCATTTCAATTAATCCAAATACATATTAATGTATATTATGTGTAACACAACAGTAAATGACATAAGAGTCAGTAAGGTAACATCATGTCAATAAGAAGTAAAGTATAAGGCCAAAAAAACAGTTTAACAAAATATGTTAATATTGAATCATAATAACACATAACAATATTACATCACATTTTACAAAATTATAGTTAGTTTAACAATGTGTTAATATTAAATCATAACAATAAATAACAAAAATAAATAACTGAAGATAAGGCATGGGGAGAGAGAGAGAGAGAAAGAATCCATTACTGACAATGCAGACTATATCCCTGCAAAGACTGATAATAAATACTCTACAGGTGTGTAGTGTCAGTTCTGAGTACAGTGACTACAATCCTCCTATAGCTAATGTAGCACATACAAACCTCTCAAGATGTTAGCATGGGTCGGTATTGTCCAATCAATAACAAATGCAGGTACACAACTACACAGAATACTTTCACATAATGTGAACTTCTATAACTACCAAGGTGTTCTATAAGCAGATTTGGTAATACATTGCATTCCAGGTAATCATTTTTCAGTAATCATGTGACAGATGGATTAAGCAATTTTAATTATATTACATGAGATTGTGACACTTGAGAGGCAGGTATGTGTACAGCACATAAACTAGACATCCATCATGCCTTAGTTGGCAGACATGGGAATAGAACCCAATAGCTGTGATTGCAGGGGGATATCTGCAAAAAATATACTTTATTGGTATTGCTGATAACTGTCTGTGAAATGTTAGCACAATCGTATCTGTTCATAGCATGGGCTACCTCAACCATATACCATATACCATTTGTTCCTGGAGTGGGAGAAAAAGACAGCATTATGTGACTGACTTCATTTGGCATTCCAGAACTATTACAGTGCTATACTTGACTGCAGTGACAGTAGAACAAATACACATGGAATATGGCCATACTGCATTTATTACAACAGATTTCTGTAGAAATCAGCAATGCTACTTAACACTTTACTGGTATTGCTGATAAACGTCCATGATGTCCACACAATATCTGCCCATAGAGTGGGCTTCCTCACCCATATACCTTCATTACTTGGAGTAGAAGGAACAGAGAGCATTATGTGACTGATATTGGCCTGGAGACAACCTTGGACCATACTATGAGTTAAACAATACAGTTTGGAGGCCATTACCTCTGCACTCAACAGCTATTATATTCTTACACTTGACTGCAGAAACCTCACCATAGACAAGCAGTGCATACAGCTCTACTGCAATGGTTATGACAACACAATTCTGCTGTACACCATTTTCCTTACTGTTATTGGTATTATTTATTGTTTATTACAATACAGTTGTTATTGTTCATTTATTGCACTACAGTTCTACTTGCCCATTTATTGCACTACAGTTTTTATGGTGTATACTTTATTGCAGTAAATGTTTTATTATTTCTTGCTTATTGCACTATAGTTAGCATAATAAATCCATACATACCACACTCATGGCGCAACCTGGCCAGGCGCCCGGCATGTTGTGAGCCCTCTCAGCTGTAGCTACTTGGAAAAAAGCACACCATTATGCCTACCAGTTTTGCAGATATTCAGTTTGCATATTGGTAAAACAGAGAAAAACATAATTATATATTTGTGGATCATTCCCAGCCCTCGCTTCCTGGACCCAGGTGCCCAAGGTCCCCCCTTCTCCTTTTCAGGTCATCATGGTGGTGATGACACTGCTCACCAGTGTGGAGGACACCAGTAACACTGGTGAGTTCTGTAGTCAGCCAGTCCCAGGCCTCCACCTTACACTGTGAGCCCTGGAAACCACCCTGCAGTAGCCTGGGTTTGAGCCCAACAAAGATCTTGGACTTCTGAACACCCCATCTCTGCACCTGAAAGTACACACTTCACCAACACCGCCTGCCATATCACCAGTTGATCAGACTCCAAAGACTGTTGTAAAATTCCCACCTATTGTGCCTAATATAGCCTGTTTTCCTGCCTTTACACATCACTGAGCAACATTCAAAAAAGAGTTGCATCCTTTAGCAGCATGCAAACCAGCTAAGCACAGCTAAGCAGTGCAAAAACTTGCACAACCAAGGTTTTACTTAAGCTTAGCACTGCTCAAACACAAGTAGCCATTAGCAAGTTTAAGCACTGTTCAGCCCAGTACAGCAGTGCCATAGTTCACAAATTTATTTTTAAAATTACACATATATAATAAATTAAATTATAGAGATCTTATCACTGCTGTGGACTCAAACCCTGGACCTACTACACATTAGGCTGTATCTCTACCCATTTAGCTACTTGGATATTATGAAAACTAGTATACCTTCACATATACTACTGGGCTACCTGTTAGTGCTTAAATAGACCTAGACATACATAATTAATTACATCTGTTTTTTATTTTTAGATGTCTAGCAACTGTCAGGTATGCATGTATGAGTGCCACTCGTCTGTGCTCCACACCGCACAAACAGCAATTTAAAAAAATACAAAAATATTTAAAATAATAAAAATCCATCATTACAATAATTAATGACATCCAGTTTCTATTTTTAGATGTCTGGCAGGTGTGAGCTGTCTATATGTGAGCACAGATTGGCATTGCTGCACACCATGCCCACCATGCAAACATACAAAAAAATGGAAAATTAAAAATTAAAATAAAATATTACACATTTGATCCAATTCACAGCATTTCAACAGTAGTGGGGAGCAGTACAGGTCATCCACAACCACTGGTAGCCTCTTACACTTCTCCCTACATGGATTCAATATCCCTGTTCCTATGCTCTCCCTCGGCAGTGCACCATCATTAATATGCATGGAGCGCTGCCGAGGGGGAACCGTGGCCATGTGCATGGATACATTCCGTGTAGGATCTACACATTGCCTACACAGAGTTTATTAAATCTTGGGGTTTATCTTTTACTAATTTAGATGCACAGCAATATATCCTATTTACTTCTATTATATCACATGAATTTCTGTTAGTGGTCTTGGTTACTGTGTTCATCTGTTTTATCAGACCTGTCAACATTTTGGGTCTTATTTACTTTCTGTAATCTATTTCTTTCATTGATCTTTGTCCATCTCTGTTAGATCAAGCAACTCTTCCCTTAGATCATTTTCTTGTAAACTGAAGGCACATTCTTTGTTCTCTGTTTCCTCTGGCATTTTACAGAAAGTTCCAAAACATCTTCCTGTGACGGATTCTCTTCAGCTGCATCCTGCATTATCTGTTACTCTTTCACATAAGAGCTCACTGGCTTATCACTCCACAAAATTGACTGTGTCAGACTTGTCCGTGCTTCCTGCTCCTTCCCTTGCTGTGCAACTTGAATTGAATTTTTGTACTTTTTTTTTTACCAAAGGGTCCAGAGCATCTTTATGTGGCAAGTGATCAGACCCTTCCCATTCTACCTGTTTCTCCTTAATTTGTGGACTGATGATTCCATCATGCTGTGACCTCACCTGAGTTGGATTCTCTACTTTAAATCCTTCCCTTTCCAGGTAATTCATAATTTTAGTTTCTGTTTAACGTCTCTGTTACTAATCCTTTTCTCTTCTTTTCACCTTAGTTCTTTTATTTTTTGTACTGGGAAGTTTTCCGTATCAGGATGCTTTGCCTGTATTTCGCTTCAAATAACTGTTTACTGCTTTTTCTATTGATTAATTTTGCTTTCTCCTTTGCATAAACATTGTACCATATTAAATCTCTTTTTCTCTGTTATATCCATACTTCTTCTTCAGATGTCTCCCGTTCCATCTGTTTCTCCTTGTGAACTCAGTGTTCCATCATGCTGTGACATAACCAATGTTAGGCTTTCTACACAACGTTCCCCTTTGTGATCTAATTTGTTTTCTGTTGTGAAATGTTTCATATCTGGATGCCTTTGCTTGTATTTCTCTTTAAATGTCTTTGGGGCTGTTTTTTGTATTGATTAGTATAGCTTTCCCCTTTGCATAAATGTTGTACCATATCAGCTCTCTTTTTCTTTCCCATGTCCGTGTTTCTTTTTTATACCTTTCTAAAATCTCTTTATATTTTCACACTTCTCTGTCACTTCTTTCTCCAAGTGTCCCAAAGTTTCTTTGGCTATATAATGTTTTTCATGGATCTGTTGTATTAATGAACATAAATTTGCATTTGAAGCTTTTGACAGTTTTTCTTTGCAAGCTTTTGTGTTTCCTCTAATTTCTCTCTTAATCTTTCTGAGTGTCTTCTATCTGGAAATTCTGGGCTTTTTGCATAATAGTAACACTATATTATTTCTTCCTTATTGTCAATGGTCCACTCTATCATTTTATGGCTCTTTTTTGGTCTGTAAGTACTTGTGTTTTATGTAAACTATTACATCTTTCTACAATGGGGATGGAGGAGCCATCCTCACTCTGAGCCTGACATAACCCCTTTGTAGGAATGTTTCTTTATTTTTGAAGATTCTACACTGTCATTTTTTACAGTCCTGGCATCAGTGCGCCTACCAGGATCGGGCACTTTTTTATCCTGGGACTTGTGCACCCAGCTGACTTTTTTTATATTTTAACCTGCCTCTGTCAGTTGTATATACTATATACAATGCAGTCTATGTATCAGTGTTGTCTTGGTGAGATTTTGTGAAAAAATGGACATGAAGATAGTGACCAAGACATAAGGATTAATTCTGTCCCCGCAATGCTACTCTCCTTTCCTTGCTGATGTTATCAGCTCTCCATTCAGACCCCAGTTTTCATCTTCTGTATAGTTGGTCTTTTTATGCCCGAACCACTGGCTGTAGTTTCTACCTTCTTATTTGTTACCTGACACCATCTTGACACCATGCAGTTGTCTTAATTTTCATTCTTATTTTTATTTGTTTCTAGGCTTTGTTTTTACATGATTTTCATATGTGATCAATTTTCTGTTTCTATCTCCTATGTAACAGTTTTAAGATGCATTCCCTGCTTCACAGTTCACCTGCATGATATACAGCTATTACTTTTAATAAATAAATACATAGACAGCTAAATGAAATAGTCATAAAACAAATAAATATTCATTAAATACAAATGTAGCCCTTTTTGCCAAATAGCAGCCACACCAGTTACTAAGCGACCTCCGAAGTAAGAAGGTGATAAACAAGCCCCGTCTCTGACTCTGTCCGTTACTGCTGTACCCTAAAATACCAGTCACGTGTATATCAGGAAATAGAGTGGGAAGACATCTGCTCTTCCTCAGCATGTCCCAGGATATTAAACCAATGAAAATTAGATAGTGGAATTCAATCATTGCATCTCAAAGAAGTGAGAACAGCCAAAGGGTTTTTCTCATTTAAAGACAAAAACAGTTTTCCACTGCATTAAAAGTACTTCCTTCTCCTCCAAATCACTGTCTAGCTGGAAGAAGCTTAGCATTTACTGAGCTGTAAGTCGATGAAATCAGAGGAGATTCAAGTTAGTGCAAATAATACTTAAAATAGTACCTATATATTATTTTATAAGTTTTATTAACAACATTAACAGCAAAAAGATAACCTGCATATTATTTAATAACAGAGCTTTGAATTTAGCCATAAGAGCTCTTTGTTGTACTTTGTTTCATTGCTGTATGCTAAACATACCTCTCAACCTCATACAGCAAGAAATCTGGCCAAAGCCATAAATAATGGTGTGACAATGGCCCAAATAGGGAAAAATTTTAAATACTGGTCTTTCGATAGAAGGATTTCCATTAGTATCAATTTTCTGAACAGTATGAAGTCTGAAACTTAAATGTGATTATATTCTGACTTACATCTTCAATGATTTGTCAGTGATTTGCTAGAAAGCCTCTTTTCTATGAAATCTACCATTTATCACAGCCCAGAACAGTGGGTCTTGCATCTTCAAAACAGGAAGGTTATAAGCTTCCTGTAGCTGATGTTTTCATGTACAGGGCTGGGTTGATTTCACATTAACTGTACTCTGTGGTTGAAAAACAGGGAAAAGGTGAGTTTAACTATTGTTTCCTACCTTCTCTCTCTGTCTTCTCTGAGTTAAGCGACCTTGGTAAACATATTGTAACTATACTAATCCTTTAGCTTTGCATGACATATCATACATGGGTAACCAGTTTACACTAATTGTATTGTAAACCCATATTGGCACTGCCAGTCCCCAAATCCATCAGTTATCTACTGTCATATTTAGTTTCTTTATGGCTAATGAAACGCTGCTATGCTCTGCCAGCCTTTTACATATATTCTCAAAGAAGAAGAGAACCAACTTAGTGACCAAGGCATGAATGTATTATGTGCCTTAATATATAGCCATGTAGAAGGAGAATCCTGATTGTTGGAAACCAAGTGCCGGACCATGAATGACTCCATACATATTTTACATTCTGCTATTCTTAGTCCAAGATTGTCAGTAGAGCTAGCACTAAAGTAAGAAGGTTCCCTTTTTTGTTTGCTGTTTTATACGAGTCGAGGCATCAGTTTTAAGGGGGAGGGCTTGCAAAAATGTTTTTTTGGTATGGGCTTGTAAATGCTAAAATAGGCAGCTATAAACATTTTATCAACCACTATTCATCCCATTAAAAATAGACCTATCTTCTTCCAGGTGTGTGCCCAAATAAACATTGTAGTCCAGGTCCATCATAGAGCTTGGGTTGGGGTGCACCCTGCAAAAGGATGCCCCAATATTTGAAATGAGAATATCACCAAATGAATAGGAAATAGGCCTTGGAATCACAAATTAAACTAACTGAACCATTAATGAGAACCATCTCAGCTTTGTTTGGATTCAAGAACAAATATAGAATTGTAAGAGGAAGTAATTTGTGACTGGGGACACCTGCTACTGTGTCTTAAGATAAAATTAGATGACCATCCATGAAACGTAAGGTTTTGGTGTCAATACCATATGTACCTGAGATATGTGATTTATTATTAATAAATCTACTCAGAAGTTCTATATGCTGAAGAAACAGAGTTAGCAAAAGAAAGCATCCTTGTTTTATACACTTCTGCAGGAGCTACAGGGACAATAAGCTAGAATTCATTGATACAGCTTCCATGCTTTTAGCAAAGACACGTCTTTCATGGCTGCAATGAAAAGAGAGGGAAAGCTCTATGACCATCCCCACTAAGACCATTAGACTGAGTCAATTTTTTTTTTTTTAAATCCACCATTGTAGCAAAGACCAGGTCTAGTATATTGCAAAGATCCTGCACATATGCTTAGCAAGTACAAAAATGATCTGAGATTGATCCCAGGATAAATGCAGCATGGCTGGAAGAATTAACAGTGGTAGCCGTCTTTGCATGCCTTCTTATAAAAACATAAGGTATATGTTCACATCAATATTAGTTCGGGACACTGGACAACTGCTACATACATGTTAACATCAATATTAGTTCAGGAGACTGGACAACTGCTACATACTTTGACGCAATCTTTATCAGGTTTGAGTAACACTACACACCGATGGTAATGTAGAAGGATTTACTTATTAATTAAAACAAATATGAACAAGGCTTAAATAAGCTTTATTAATAAATTATATACTTCATCCTTAATCTCACCTTTTCCAGGGACTTTTCCTTTGGTCTTTTTACTATAGTGATATGTACTTCTTCCATCGAGACTAGCAAGGGTAGACAATAAGACTGTTGAAATGAAGAGGGGGGGGTTGCAGGAGTCCACAAATGTATTTACCCTCTTGCACCATTCTAACCCTTCTAACAGTGCTTCATTGTGTAATAATGTGTAAACCTGCATCTGTTTTATTAATATGATTGACATCTAAGACTGCGTCTTGATTTTCATTTGAGAATATTCTGTGTATGGCAGCTTTTACTTACCCCCTTTTCTTTATCTGGTAAGCCAGCAATTTCCTAAACTTATTCCCAGATACCATCTCTGTAGTTACAGCCCTTCCCATGAACAGATGAAATTTCTTATGTCAAATTATGCTTACCTGTTTATATATTTTAATCTCCTTTAAGATATCTAGAGTCTTAATTTTACAAGCCTCATGCCATTTTTGACATCTGCTTCCAAACACTTGATCTGCTTATACCTATACTGCTGTGCTTTTACCCCCTTATATAAATGTTTAATGTGCAACTTCAAGGATTCTCACAAAACATTAATGAGAAAGCAGCCTAGATGGTTACACTCGATGACATCTCTAACAGCCTCCCTGATCTTCTCCCACAACTCAAGCTTAGTTAAGATTAGTATATCCATCTTCAAGTATTAGCTATGTAATTAATTCCTGGGGTAGATACCTCCAGAGAGATGGCTAAGTGATATGGCAGTGGAACTAACATGGCCTCTGGGGAGGTTGGCATAATGGTTAAGGTGTTTACCTTGCAAACACAAGGTGCAGGGTTTGATTCTCACATGGGGTAGCTGGCAAGGCTTAGAATGACCCACAAGGGCAGTTAGCCTAGTAATAATCTATGAACCTTCTATGAACCTTCATGTATATAGGGAGAAACATTCCATAAAGTTAACCAATAACATCTTTTTGCAGAGAAGCTGCGAGGGGTAATAAAAATATATTCCTTGTTCACAAGATACAGAGTTCATTTTTCATGCATAACAGCCACTCCTGTCTTTCTCTGCAAAGTTTCTGCCTGAAACTGTATCTCTTTCTGATGATCAGGCTGCCCTCTCCCTTACAGAGTTTAAAACTACCCTGAAGTCCTCAGCTATGAACTGAAAAAAATGTGCAAATAAAGGAAGATTACCTGTATTATACCTGTACAGGTAGACAGGTAGAAGGGGACTGTTTTGTGTTGCAACTATTGGCAATACTGCTCTAGTAACCCCAGGAACATGATTCATGGTTAAGCTTTTACCTAGAAAACACCTTTACTAAAATGGCAACTTCAACCATTGTTCCATCACTTAAACTGCTCATACAAAGTTCTTCCCACGTGTTTTTCAATATTCTTACTTTTTTGTCTAACTGGCATTCCAGGAACCATTTAGTATCTACATTCATTTTTTTCCAGTCACTGCTTGAGATTTATTTATTTATTTGGTGAGCACACCTCTCAGCTTTCCCAGATTTGTGCCTCAAAATGTTGGTGTGTTGCTCATAAAATTTGTGGTTTTCTGGCAAATAAGTGGGATGATCTGAGGAATAAAATCACTAAATAATGACATAATTTGTGTTTCTGACTTTATATCCTTTAGAAAATGCATTTAATACAAACCCTGTTATTCTAGTTGTATTCTAAGTTTATAAGAACAACATTTAAAATGTGTCCCTATTTGTGGGCCTCTGTCCCCCATTATGTCAGGCTTTGTGCAGCGAGGTTGAGAGGTATGTTGGGGAGTTAAATGCCTTCTGTTTAAGGCAATAATGATTAGCAAATTGCTAGAAAGGACATGTGGCTTGGATCAACTCACTTTATTCAAGTAAGAGGGTGGAGTTCGTACCTTGTGAGGTAATGCACCAAATGCGCTAACAGACTCTAAACACTGAATGTGCTGGGTAAATGGATATCAGTGAAATATTAACACTAGGTAGCAACAGAAAGAAAGTCACACATATACGCCACAATTAGAATGTAAATAACCGCTATACATGTTCTACAAACCTTTAAGTGCTCCTTTTATATCCTTTAGAACATTTTTCTGTTTCCCATCACTTTTGTTCTTGATAAGGCTCATAAATTCTTCGCTGCCTTTAACAATAGCAGCAGAAGGGCAAACAGATGAGTTTACAGGCTCTAGTGACAGTGAAAGTTCTTGGGATCATTAATTTGTCATATGCCCGTACTACTGTTAATGGGGGAATACTAAATGTGCCACTGTTAATGGGGGAATACTAAATGTGATACTGTTAAAGGGGGAATACTAAATGTGCCACTGTTAATGAGGGAATACTAAACGTGCTACTGTTAATGGGGGAATACTAAATGTGCTACTGTTAATGGGGGAATACTAAATTTGCCACTGTTAATGGGGGAATACTAAATGTGCTAATGTTAATGGGGAATACTAAATGTGCTACTGTTAATGGGGGGTACTAAATGTGCCACTATTAATGGGGTAATACTAAATGTGCCACTGTTAATGAGGGAGTACTAAATGCGTTACTGTTAAAGGAGAATACTAAATGTGCTACTGTTACTGGGGGGGTACTAAATGTGCCACTGTTAATGGGGGGATACTAAACCTGCTACTGTTAATGGGGGAATACTAAATGTTAATGGGGAATACTAAATGTGCCACTGTTAATGGGGAATATTAAATGTGCTACTGTTGATGGGGGAATACTAAATGTGCTACTATTAATGGGAGAATACTAAATGTGCTACTGTTAATGGGGGAATACTTAATGTGCTACTGTTAATGGGCAAATACTAAATGATCAAAGTGTTTTAGCTGTTGTATGTCTTTACTAAAATTTTGACTAGTGGAGAATTTCCATTGTCTATGGCCAGTCACTTCTCTTAGTTCTGAGATTCTATGCCCTCATCCATCATTGGACTTCTCAAATGTTGGGAAGACAAAGAATGTAAAACTTCTGCAAATCTGCCTTGTCATAAAAAAGTCTGGATCTTTTAATAGGCTGTTGCTTAGGCATATGTGCTTTCAGACAATTTGTGCAGCAGCCTCAATCAAATGGTAGTGTGAAAGAAAATTATTTTCCAACAATCACACTGTTGATGCAGAGAAGTGAATACATAGCTTTGCCCTTTTAATTTGATCACTAAGTGTGCTGGCTATTTAAAGTGGGAACACAGGTTATTTTTAATAAAATAATGATCTCATGATAGCAAGTTTTCCATTTATTGGCAGCGTCTGGAAGAACATTTTGGAGCAGGCACATATTGTCACAATTCATTTGGAAGGGATTTCTTATTTCTCTGTTTGCATTGTATGTTCTTTGTCAACAGAACTGAATAATTTAAAGATCTCTTGTCTCAGTGGAGTGCCTGTTGAAACTTGTGGATTCCAAACCTAATGAGCTCTCTCAACAGTATGCGTCAGACATACCTCTCAACTGTCCAGATCGTTGCATCCTATTTTTGTCTGTTCCTCATAAAATCTGTGTTTTCTGGCAAATCACTGTGAACTGAAATCAGTAAGTAATGGCAGACATTTGAGTTTCAGGTTTCATATCCCTTTGAAATGCACGCAAATGCAAAACCTGTTATTCTAGCAGTTTTTCAAGTTTATAAGAGCAATATTTAAAATTTGTCCTTATTTGTGGCTCTTTCTTCCCTCATTATTTTTGGCTCTGTCCAGATTTCTTGCACTGTAGTCGCTCTTCAAGAAATCTGCGTCTGACATTCTCTTCGGCATTTTCAATTAGTCCTAACAAATGGAGGTTACTCCTTCTCTATCCATTCTCTACATCTTCCATTTTACACTGGATTTCTGGCAATGTTTCATTGACTGTATATCACCAGTCCAGTCCTGAATATGTTGCAAATATATTTCCAGTAGAAACCATGAACCTGGTATTGCATTAATAACAACAGGAAAAGAAAACTCTTACCTTTGTCTGGGGATTGAACTGAAGACCCCACACACACACACACACACACACACACACACACACACACACACGGCAGTGGTAACTACATAGAATATGTGTTTGGGGTCCTAAGTTCAATCTCCTGCTAAGGGTCAAAGTTTTCCTTTCCTAATGAGTTGTTAATATAATACTAGGTTCATGGTTTGTACTGCATGGGATGCTTATGTGTCTAAAATCAACTTCATAGTGGTTTCCTAGCTGAAAGGAAGAACTGTTCTTGGGGTAAATCATGGGGCAGAGTTTTCATTTCCTGTTGAGTTGTTCATCAAATACTAGTGTCATGGTTTGCACTACATTTTATGAATGTATGTTTAAAATTTGTGAATGTTTTTTAGTTAAAAGGAAAAACTGCTCTTTGGGGAAACCAGGTAATGAACTATCCAGAGACACCTTGTTAGTCCAGTGGCAGTGAGAACCCAATGGAATGTGGGGGGTCTTGGGTTCAATCCCCATATAAGGAACTATATATATATATATATATATGTATATATTCCTTTTCTATTTGGTTTCAAACATATTTAGAGCTGATTCAAAGAAGGCAACTCTTCTGCTGGGAGCTTTAAAAGTCCATTTTTTTTCTTTTTATCCTGTGTTTCTGTTTAGACAGCCATGTCACTATTGACTGACTGAAATGTCCCAGACCCAATACCCACCCATGAGATTGCCTTCTGCCATGACGTCTGAGATGCATAAGTTTACAATTCCTTAGGGGTCCAACATCAAATTAGAAAAAGAAACGCAAGTAGATTTTAATGACTGAGTCAATGTAAGACTCACTAATGAAGGAAGTTAATGCTGTTTATGAGCGGGGTTTATATGATTTTATTCTGTCATAGACAAAGAGATGAGAAAGCACAGCTCAGTCCATTAGTGGTTGCTCCACCCAGTGCCCCAAACCACCAATAACATTCCTCAGAAGATTCTCTCTCTCTTTCTGACTTCTGGTATAGGTTATATACCATTTTTGCAATCCTTCTCTGAGCTCATTTACCCCCCCCCCATTTCAAAGAAGGTATCATAAAAGATAAGGCCCAGTGCAACGTACACTACATGAATTATACTGTAGTTAGTATAAAAAACGTGCATTCATTTGCATAACTGTTGCTGCCTGAGAATGTGATAACTACATTATGAGGAGAGTCTGTTGATACAGTCGGAGTCTATGCTGCGTGGTCCATATTCTTAATTAAATACCACTAAAGACAGTAAACATTAAAACATAAATAATGACCAAGACCCCCAATAATAAGGAGACAGACGTCTGTTTCATTATTTTATCCATAATCATGTTGAAAGACCCAAAACATGTCATTTTGCAAAAGTCATATATGTATATCCCCCTCCTGCATATGTAACCTACTACCAGCTTAACCCTTATGTAAAGTAAATAAAAACTCATGTTTAAAGTGGCTCATCCTTTCTTCCATGGTTAGCATTGTGTTTGTTTTCTAGGGTGTTCCACTAACACCTGTTAAATTAATCTAGGCATGCTCACTGTCAAGGACACCCCACTCCCATGACGGCATTTACTTATTTGTCTAATAACCATTTATATGGCTGCTGTCAAGATCATTTTGAGCCCTGAAAAGGGTCATGTGCAAGAACAAACACAGAGAAACAGAAACTATTCATGCATGAATTAAGACAAGTAAGAGTCTTGTTATATGCATAAGCAAAAAAGTGCCATGATTCAGTTTTCAATTCAGTTACACATTTCAGTAATGGCATTCACTGTTGTAAGAAAAATGAAAACCACTGCAACGGGACAGTGTGGAATATAGTATAATAAATCAGTGGGCATAAATAATTCATATATTAACCTTATTCTTCCTGTGGAAATAATATAAGAATATGCATAGAAATAACTTGCAGAATGGACTACATAAGTAATCACCCTAGTACCTACCTATGAACCTATACTCCTGGGATCACTTCTATGGCCCTGCTGGACAGAGGCTCGGGAATCTAGTCTAAAAGGGTGGCGAAAGCCAACACATTCTGGCTAGGCTTAAAAATGCCCTAGGGCAGATAGCCTAGTACTTACCTATGAACCTATGAATTAACAGTTTAATGTCGAACGTCCTGTAGAGATAATGCAAAAACATACATGAAAAGTTTTAAGAAAATGCAAACTATCACAAGGCAATTAGAACAACTGTAATTAAACAATAGATACAAATAAGATGTATGATTTTATAAAGCTGTTAATGCAATTATCTAGGCAATCAGAGAATATAGCAATTATATAATACATCAGAGTATGCATCCTTTAGTTTGTTACTTCAAATTCATTAAAAGTGCTAGGTATAACAAAAGGCCATATATCTAAATGGTGCTTGCCCAAGCACTGGCAACCGCATAACATTAATCCTGTGCCTGAGGTAAACAGGCAAACAATGCTTTGGAAAGGTGGGCTGCAGGTAAATGTATAACATACTGTGAATGTGTGTACTTAACTAAGACCTCAGTCTATACAGTGTGAGGTAGCATGAGAAGCAAACAGGACCCAGGAGGAAGGTATGCCCTTAAAAACAAAGGGGTACATGTTCTCTTCTCCTGGCTCTTTATAGTATTTTACTGTTTAAGTAAACAAGCCTTTATTTTATTTATTTATTTATTTTATTTTATTTTATACATTTTATGTTCATTAACCGGGATAGTCCAGCTGGGTATATATCCATTTTCAGTGGAGGCCCAGGGAGAAAAGCTCCAAGGTACATATACACATACAATTACAGAAGGTTTAGTACATGGTAGTTACATACAGGTTACAGACATGAGCAATACAAGTATTTATTTACAGGTATTATCAGCATATTACATTCTGGATTCAGACACACTGAGTAGCAGTTTATACAATTTACCCTTCCTGATATGGAGAAGGTAGATAGTAAAGAAACATTTGTAGATTAGAGGCACCCAAGAAATAGAGAGGACACTAGTCAGGGTTAGAACAGGGACATAACCAATGGGATTTGAGGTAATTCTTAAGTTTGTTTTTTAATAAGGTTAATGAAGGCTCTAGAGTCAGGTCAGCCAGTACTGAGTTGCATGTCTTTCCAACAGAGTTGGCAAAGAGCGAATCACCAGCAGAGTGGTTGGATTTGACCATTTGAACTAGGAGTTTGGTAGATCAGTGGAGTAGGCGGTTGTTACTATAGGGGCTGATCATGTTTCTTAGACCAGGTGTATTTTCCGGCTGGTAGAGGACTTTACGGGCTACTACGAGCTGATTGAACTGTAGAAGGTAAGGTAGTTCCAGCCATCCTAGGAGATTTAGGTTGTGACAGTGGTGGGTTTGGCAGAGTGTGCCATTAGCAAATCTGGTGATGTGGTTGTAGCATGATGATAATTTATTAAGATTTGTTTTATTCAAGTTGGAGAAAAGAGGAGAGGCATAAAGAAGGGTAGATAGTAGATGGGAGCGGGCAATTGCAGTTCGAATAGGTGGGGTGAGGAAGGATTTGATCCTATAAAGGGAGCCGAGTTTTTGATAGTTTTTATAGTTTGATTGATGTGCATGTCAAACCTGAGGTTGTTATCAACTATGACACCCAGTACTTTGGTTTGGACTTCTGGGGAGATAATGGTGCCATTACTTGCTGTTATGTTGAAGAGTGGCGGAGGGGTCCTACACGGAGGGGAGAGGAGAAGCAGCTTAGTTTTGCTGGGGTTAAGGATCAGACATTGGTTTGAAAGCCATTTTTCCACTGAGTTGAAGGTGTTTTGGGTTAACATGGAAATGTTAGCTGGGGAGATGGCAGAACAAATCAAAGTGGAGTCCTCCTCATATTGAATGCAGCTAGCATCTAGGATGACTGTATAAAGGTCGTTTATAAAGATAGAGAAGAGGAGGGGTCCTAATATAGAGCCCTGGGGGACTCCCAGCTTGATGGGGAGGCACAATGATAGCTTGTCCTGCCATAGGACTGCCTGTTGCCTGCCCTGCAGGTAAGATTCAAACCATTGAAGTAATTGATTGTTTAAGGTGAAGGCCTTCAAGGTGTTCATTAGCATTTTGTGGTCAACCATGTCAAAGGCCTTGGAAAGGGGTAGGAAGAGTGTGGAGGATAATTTGTTATTGTTTTGGTTTTGATTTATAACATTAGTGAAAGAGAGGAGGGCTGATGTAGTGCTGTGATTTGGCCTAAAGCCATGCTGAGAGTTGGACAATAGCTTGTTCTGTGTGAGGTAGTGCATGAGCTGTATATGTACACACTTCTCCATAATTTAACTAGTGGTGACAAGATAGCTATGGACCTAAAGTTTGACAATTCGGTGCAGCTGCCCCGCTTATGAAGAGGTATGAAATGGGAGATTTTCTATATAGTGGTGATGGTAGCTTCAGATATGGTCTGGTTGATCAAGATTAAGACGGGGTATGCAACAGCGACTGCAGCCTTTTGTAAGCATTCTGCAGGGAGGAGATTAGCAGCCAGAGAGGTGGGTATGAGTTTCTTAAGTAGGGTCATAATGAGTTGAGTGGACACTGGTTGGAAGCTAAAGGCTACATTGGTATTGGTATTGGCTGCATTTGGATTAAAACCACTGGGAGTGAGTTGGCTGGCCAGAGACTGGATAGTCTCTGTGAAGAAGGTGTTAAAGGTATTAGCAATGTCTTTGGGGGATTTATGTGTGGAGGCAGAGGGTTGGTGGGGTGGTCGTGTGGCCTGGGTGGAGGAGTTTGTTTATTCCTGCCCAGAACTTCTGGGGTTTATTGTGGTGTACTTGTTGTAGATGGCAGTAGTAGTTCTTTTTATCTAAAGTTAGGGATTCTTTAGCATCATTTCTTAGCTGTCTAAATCTAAGTTGGTCAAGTGGGTTTTTTGTTGTTCGGTAGGTGGCCCATGCTTTGCCCTTAAGTGTGATTTTAGATTTAGTATCTTTAGAAAGCCATGGGGCAGTACTAATCTTCGATCTAATAATATGGATGGGAGCATGAAAGTCGAGAACAGGAAAGAATTTGGCGTTAAAGTATGTGAGAGCTTTGTCTAGGGGGAGTTTTTTTAGGGCTAACCAATTACATGCCTTTAGTTCGTTGTTAAACTTATTGAGATTAAAGTTCTTGTTGCTTCTTATAGTTCTATAGGTGGGATGGTGGGAGTAGTTTACCTTAAGCTTGATTATATAGGTGAGACAGTGATCACTTAGGTCATCAGGTAAGGTGCCTGATGTATAGCATTGCTGATGGTTGTTGATGAGTACCCAGTCTAGGGTACTATCTTTATTATAGGGTTTACCTGTCCTAGTGAGGGAGGATATGGTCTGGGTAAACCCACAGAGGTTGATATGGGTTGTAGGGGATTCAGAGGAACAAGCATTCCAATCAGTGTTGAAATCCCGGAGAACAATGCTTTCTTATGGGTGGTTATTAGACAAATCTAGGGTATCTGTGTTCCTCCCTGGGGAATGTAGATATAATGTTTATGCGTTTGTTACTATTAATATGTAGTTTTGAGATGAAAATTTCAGCATTATTGATCTGAGGGGGGGGTTGTTGGGTGTCCGTGGTAACGGATAAGGTAGACTTGTAAAGTATTGCTACCCCACCGCCCTTTCTGGAGGTATGATCCAGTCTGAACGTATTATACCCTGGTGGCAGAACTTCATTGTCCTTGGTGGCAGGTTTTAGCCACGTTTCTGTGAGGCATAGTATATCGGGTGAATAAACAGCTAAAAGGGCATGCAGGTTCTGAATTTTGTTATTTATGCTCCTGATGTTTAGATGGCAGGCCAGCAAGGAGTTTGGAGGTCTATTTTATGGTGCTATGTTGACAGGTGAGTAAGTAGGGGGATTAGTGTCAGCTACTGAGGTTGGGCCAGGATTTGGGTGGATGTCACCATCCATGGTGAGATTATTTTTTAACCTAAGTATGAGTTTCCAGATTTTGAATAGAGTATTATGATAGTGTCGAGGTTTAGCACTAGTGTATCTAGGTATAATAGGGATATAGTGTTTTGGGGTCGGGAGTAGGGTATCAGGGAAAGGGGGAGGTGAGCATTTTTGTGTATTACAGATGGAGTTGAGGTTTGGAGTCTAGGGGCGGAGTGGTGTTTAACCAATTCACAAGACACCAGCACTCAGATGTTATAGGGTAGATGTATAATTTAATTGTAAAGTTGTTATTTTCTTTTAAGGATGTCTTTTTCTAGGTAAAATGCTAGATAAGACTAATGCCAATTATTAGATTAATTCTTATAGCTTATAAGGGGCTCAGGGGCTGTTTGCCAGTACAGGACCCAGTGGCAGTATTTTTGCAGTTCACTAAAAGAAATAGGGTTTGTTAACTTTGTAGTAGTCGTTTTGAAATATAGGACAGGGTGGTCAGCGTTCTGTGTAATTTGCAGGTTGGGTAGTTTAATTCTGTAGCTTAGGGAACTTTTCTGGGAGCAGTAGTAAAGGGTAAAATCTTGTAGTAGTCTTTTTGAAATATAGGACAGGGTGGTCAGTGTTCTGCATAATTCCCAGGTTGGGTGGTTTAATTCTGTAGCTTAGGGAGCCTTTCTGGGAGTGCTAGTAAAGGGTAGATCCACACGTTACAACAATAGTTATAGTATTGTACTGTTTAACTAAATGAGCATTTATTTATAGTATTGTACTGTTTACGTAAATGAGCGCTTATGAATTCCCATGTCATAGGCAAGCTTATGAAGAGAGAGGCCACCTTTGTTTTGTGACCTTAGTGAATAATGTACAGAGTTAAAGTTACCTTGTTTGCCAGATGAGGACAATTGTCATAATTTATAAAAGAGAACACAGAAGTCTAGTGTGGCACTTTTGATGCTAAGTAGTCAGTTAACCCTTTGTAGATAGAGACAATTATGTTCCTTGCCTTAAGCAGAGAGGTGAAATAACACAACTTATTTGCTGTAGTCTATAGCATCAAGGTTATACAAAACAAACTCAGTGCATTTGAGACTAGTGTGCATTCCAGTTTTGATATCCAAATGTTTCTGCAATTAAAGTACCTCACCTATGGAGGGCAGACTTGTTGTGGGTTTTTTGTTTATGCTGTAATGAGTTAAGATCTAATAAATAAGAATTTAATACATGATACTTCATATCTGGAATATTTCCCCTCCCATTTTCTGAAACTTATAAAACTAAAATTCAGTCTGTATTGAAATTGCAAGTACTATGAACTCTGTAATCATGAAAGTTGGCATTTTTAAGCAGCTGTTTTTTTTTTTTTTTTTTTTTTTTCCTTAAAGCAGCCCATAATTGTGAATGTGATGTTTTTCTAAAACTCTTTTTGGCCTTTTTCGTAAAGTACAGTCACCGTAAAGGAAGCTTGTGTAGAAGCAGAGGGTGTGTGGTCAAAGCATCACAGGAGAGGTTGCAGGCAGATGATAAAAAGCTAATTTTATAATATGCCTGTTTCTACAACTATGGGTTTCATATTTAAGGTCCTGGCACTTTCAGTACAGAGCTGTTCCTATTTATTTGCATTCACATCTATCCAGTTGTACTTTCATGTGTGCTGTCAGCCAGTAGGACAGGGTTTTCCTTCTAGACATTCTGCTGTCCACTTACTGAAACAATGAAAAGACGTGATCTAGTACTGTCTCTTGTGGTACCCCTTGGTAATGGCCATTATTCTGAGTTTTCCCTGTTTACTGTGACCCTCAGTGATGTATTGCTCAGCCCTCTAATGTATTATGCTATCCAAGAACTCATTACAAGCCCCTCTACTTTGTTCATTAACATTCCCTGTGATGCAGAGTTGTGCCCTACTCCTCACTAAAGTTTGAGTAGGTAGCATCTGTAGCCACTGATTGTTCCGATATTCCCATTTCCCAATTAGATTTATCAAACTTCACCTTTTTGTCATTGTCTTGGAACCTGCACAAAACTGCCATCCATGTGTTCAGTGCTGTCATCCAGGTGTTCAACGCTGCCTTCCAGGTGTTCATCACTGTCATCCAGGTGTTCAACGCTGTCATCCAGGTGTTCAACGCTGCCTTCCAGGTGTTCAACGCTGCCTTCCAGGTGTTCATCACTGTCATCCAGGTGTTCAGTGCTGTCATCCAGGTGTTCAACGCTGCCTTCCAGGTGTTCATCACTGTCATCCAGGTGTTCAACGCTGTCATCCAGGTGTTCAACACTGCCATCCACATGTTCATCACTGTCATCCAGGTGTTCAACGCTGTCATCCAGGTGTTCAACACTGCCATCCAGGTGTTCATCACTGCCATCCAGGTGTGCTGAAATTCTGTCCCTCTACAGTGATTCCGTTGCTTTTTTTCTGCAAACAAGCTCAAATTGACAGGTTTGTAGTTTTCAGCCATAACCTTATTCCCAGTGTTAGGAACAAGCATCACATCTGATCTATTCCACAACTCAGGTACTTCACTGTCTTCCCTTAACTGTTGCTAGTTTTCCTAACAGCTCTCTGGGATTTTTCAGGTACTCAAAGAACACTTTTTTCCATGAAAAAAAATTAAACAAAGCTCATCTCAACACTTTGCAGATTGTATGGGTATCATTTTGTGGAAACACTATCAGATATAAATGCAGGTCTTACTACTTCAAGGAACCTAAAATAGTGGCAACTGTAGTGTTGAAGGATGAGAAAATGATATTGATTGAACAGATGATTTTTGCATGGGGGTCGGGGCATGTGCCTCCTTCTTCTACTCCCAGTATAGAGGCTTTACTTCACTTGATTTTCTCTTAATATGCAAATGAAACATCTCATAACCTTGAACTAAAAGGAAAAGATAATTTCATAAAATAAAATCAGTCTTCCCTTTAATTTCAAGTTAGTACAACCTTAAAATTAGTATATTTACACAGCTGAGACAGCAAAGCTTCCATATAAAGGGCACAGAACAAATATGCTTCTACAAGGACTTCCAGTGACTTCAGGATAATAAAGGGTCGGTAATGTGGTTGCTTTGTCATTCTCCTGATAAAACAGTGAAATTTTATAAAGGTGTTCTAACAGTTTACTAATTTTAGTGTACCAGATACTTGGCTTAAAATGGGATACACCGATCCTATATGTCCCAGTGCATATCAGACAGAAAACTTGACCTGTTAACAATAGAAAATGTGGACAGGAAGTTTGATTCCTGAGTTTCAGAAAATCAATGGCAGCCTCCTGGATTATATTGCTAGATCAGACACAAAACTGAAGGGCAGTGAAGATTCCCTAACCATACACACAGACCAGTTAGCAAACTATAACAAACTAGGAGAGCAAACTCAAGGAGGCACAATAAAGACTGTAACTGTTGGAAGCAAATTCCTAGAGCTGAAGCTAACAGACTTGGAGATGGGGGCAAAAGGAATAACCTGTAGCTGAATGGAGTATGAGATCAGATGTAGGGCCAGGACTGCACTGCATATGTAGTGTCACTTCTGGCAAGCTGGACAGACACCTCCCAGTGAAACCTGAGAGAGCACACAGAGTTCTGTTACCATGGAGAGAGAAGTGAGAGTTCCTCGGCAATGTGGTAAAGGAGGGGGACCTGATGATACTTTGGTGACCAAGAAAGGTATTTACTGTGAACAAATCTGAAGTGGATGTGGAACAGGATTATTCCACAGAAATATGACAGATGAGGGCTGAGTTCAGGCCAGAGATATAGTTTGTCACACTGTAGTGTTAAAAGTGGCTTTACCTGGTGGGTCAGTAACCTTTAGATTCCAGGCAAACCATTAACCAAACTGCAATAGTCGTCACCTGTATCTATCCCAGACACCCAGGCGGAAAGGCCACCATCATCCAGAAAGCCAGTAGCTGGGCCAAAAACCCCAGTGAGGAAGATATTGGATACTTTTGTCTTACTCAAGGAATGACTTCCAGGCAAGCAGAAAGCTACCAATGAGTCTGCTGAAGCAGTCCTAGAGCAATAAGTTATTCTCTTATATTTACTTGTGGATTTAGATTTTTTTTCATGTGGGGCTAATCCTGGTGATCTCTGAAGATCAGCATATTTAATTTTTCCTGTATCTCAGTGATTGGTCTATGTCACCTTTTTCTATCCTGCAGTGAACAAGTGAACATGGGACCTTGAGGGCCCAGATTAAGCTTTATTATTGAACAGGGGAAAGATGGCTGAAGTTTTACATTCTTTGATGCCTTCTTTGGGCAGATTTGAATGCTCTGCTATTACTTGAATGCTAGTAATTCTGATACATCTTCAGACAGTGACCTAGTCACTCTGTTTTTTTTTTAATTTGTAAAAATGTTGAGACTGTTATAATGACATTTAAGACTGTTTCTTTCCCTTGTTCTATGTAAACAGCTGCAAACAGCGATCTGTGGTTTATTAAAGTTTGTTATATTTTGCATAATATTTTTTACTACTGGCATAAAGTTTACTTAGGTATGGGCTTACATCCGCAATGTATAAGAAATATGCCCAGAGTCTGGCACCTTGTGGTGGGTAAGGCAGTGAGGGCAGACATTTTGTTATACAGAGCATGACGTTTGAGCTCCTGTCCTGTACTGTGAATGGGCTGGTTGATAAGATAAAAAAGGAAGATATTTGCAAATAATGGAGGTGCTTCAGGATGACCGAGGTAGGTCTATAATTGTTATGGGTCTTTTAGGGCATTCCCCTTTAACCCTGGTGAGGTCAGGGGTTATGAGATAACATATTTTATCAGAGAATGAGTATCTGCTCTTCATGGAGTTTCTCTGTGGACAGGTGACTGGAACATAGTGTTGTGCCCCACTGAGGTTTCTGGAGGACTCAGGAAGCTTCTCAGTCCTTTTTAGATAAGCTGTTAAAGAAGTACATATCCCTGTTCAGGATGGTGGGTTCAGCAAAGTACATAACCCTATTCAGGATGGTGGACACACCGAAGTACATATCCCTGTTCAGGATGGTGGACACACTGAAGTACATATCCCTGTTCAGGATGGTGGGCTCAGCAAAGTACATATCCCTATTCAGGATGGTGGACACACCGAAGTACATATCCCTGTTCAGGATGGTGGATACACTGAAGTACATATTCCTGTTCAGGATGGTGGGCACATCGTGTTTTTAAGGCTTGCCTATCTGGTTTATTCTTACACAGTAGCAACACTAGACACTTTTCAAGGACTGACAACATTTTATAACATGTAAACAACTCCATATTCTAAGATGTATGAGTGGCTCCTTTGTTTCTGTTTCCGATCACTCATTCTTGCAACTTTTCCTCCAGCTTTGGAAGCACTCTCTCAATAGATGCTGGAAATTTGATGTATCAATGGCTAAGGGGTGGGGGGGCTATATAAGAGTTAAATTAAAAAATTAAATTAAATTAAATTAAAAAGCTTTTGTGGAGTAAGAGTTATGGGTTAGGGAGAGCAATGCTTATTCCCCAGAGGGTTGGGATGCTTTTAAAAAGAAGATAATAACTTTCTTGAAATCTTACACCAAAGTGAAAAAATCTAATCACAATTATAGATTAAGGGAACTTCAGCAGCAGCTGGTAGAAATTCAGTGACAGAAAGCAGAAGGGGACTTTTCTTTACAGGTTAACGACATGAACCTAAAAGTCAGATTAATTCCCTTTGCAATATAAAGCAGAGCGGGCTGTTAAGGCCCTTAAACTGAGGGAGTTTGATATATTTCCATCTTAATCAAAGTATTTGCCTCTAAAACATAGGAAATAGGCTGTGGATAGACACATTTTCCAAATTAATGATCCTGTAAATGGTTATCTCTACACTGGCCCAGATGAAGTTAGACTGGTGTTTGTACAATAATATTTGCTGTTCGATGCAGATTTGTCAAGGGGAGTCAACCTCTTGCAGGTGCTTTTGGGATAGTTTTCCTCATTATAGTTGCTTAATTTGTCACCTGAAGATGCTAGCATGCTTTGCATACCAGTTTCCCAAGGTGACATCAGATTGGTTTTATTGCTGGAGCACTCAGGGAAGACTCCAGAGGTAGATGGTGACCTCTCAGAGGTCTACAGGGAATGGGGATCAGCATTTTGCATACAGCTTTACTCAGGTATGCAATGTACTCTTAATAATGGGTTCCCCCTCCAACACCCTGGAAAGAAGCAATTATAGTAGTGTTTCCCAAACTGGGCAAGGCCCCCTCACTGCCTTCCTCATACAGACCCTTTTCACTTTTAAATCATGATTACAGATTATTTATGACTACATAAGCCAATCGACTCTCAAAGTTATTCCTCAAGATTGTTCATTTAGATCAAATTGGTTTTGTGTGAGGCAGATCAACCTTTGATAGTTTAATTAACACTGTTGTCCTGATGGAGCAGGCAACTGATGTGGGGGAGACCTTATTATTTGCTAGTTTGGACATGGAAAAGACATTCAACAGAGTTTCTTAGTCCTACCTGTGGAAGCTGCTCCATTTCCTGAAATGCCCACAGAAACTGGTATCACTTCTAGAAAAAGTGTATATAGATGCTTTTGCCAGAGTAAAACTATAAAATGCTCTTTCTCTGAGGCAATACATATTTGCAGAGGGTACAAGACTGGGATGGTACCTATTCCCTCTACTCTGCTCTATATTTAGAGCCTTAGCATCACATATTAGGGAATCATAGATTACAGGCCTAGCAGTGGGGGGATGTCATATAAATTATCTATATACACAGATGATTTCATGGTTTATTTAACCAACCCAGATAGGCACTTGTCTGTTTTGTTCCAGGAGCTAAAGCACTTCAATTCTCTTTCTGGATATAAAATCAATAACAGCAAATTATTATCTCTCCAAAGAAGTCTTAATTAGGTATCCCTTCCTCCTCTTGAACTCTCTTGAACTCTCCAATTACCTAGTTAGGAATACAACTAGGAATGACCCTGGAGTCTATGGTAACCATATCATTTAGCAATATATTACAAAACGTCAGGCATTACATCCAAGATTGGAAAAGGCTCTGCACTGATATGTATCAAAGGGTAACTTATTAATCAGCAGGTGTTGCCAGTAATAATATATGCCTCACAGAGAATTACATTGCTTCCATTCTACCCTACACATCCACCTGCTTGTGCATTTGTGGTCTAAACGACATGCCTGCCCAAGATAGTTTATTTGGTTAGGGGAGAAAGTTAGAATAAACTGGTAGTATCTGACTCTTCCCACTTCTTGAGGTGGCATACGGCTTCCTGATTTGAAACTGTATGCTCAGGCTGCAATCCTGAAAACTTTTGGGGATTTGATCAACCCAGAGAAGGCTTCCTTGTGATGAGATATTCTGATTTTGTCCATGGGCTCAACAGCGGATGTAAGGGAGGGAAAGCTGCATGAAATGCTACTCCATAATCCTCCAGTTTCTGACTGAGAACATTCTAAGGGATTTTCAGACAATCTGTACAGACAGCTGGCCAACTAATATTTATTTATTTTTTGACATTTGTTTACTGGAAAAATCCAGCTGGGCCAAAAGGTACCCATTTTCAGTGGAGGCCCAGAGAGAAAAGCCCCAATATGCATAAGGAAGAAATGCAAATATTTACAAAAATATTTAAACAGAGATAGTACAGAAATATGTACAAATTATATACTAACAAATGAATGCAAAATATGACAATGAAATTAAATTAATATTCTCCCTATATGCAGTAAAATAAACTGGGGTCCTTGTGTGACAATAATTATACAACTCCTGAACAAGGTACCCTCTCTGCTTTATTGGGAGCACATAACAGAGCCAGATCAATCCCTGAGTTGGGAACAGATCAAAGGCACTTGTCAGGTGACAGATAATTTATGGACATTCTACTCCATGTTAGTAGACAGACTGTGGGTGAACAAGATATGTACAGTGACCCCCATAGATAAACTTTGGTGGATTTCATGAGTTCTGGACACTAGAAATTATTCTGTCAGAGTAAGAGGAACATTAGCCACCTTTATAAAACCTTGTTGACTCCCAGGGAATCTCATATAGATAAACACAGACTACATTGAGAACAATCACTAAACGCACTAATAGATGGAAAGAAATGGGCAGAAAGTCTATTAATACCGAAGTATGCAGCTATATGCTATAAACTTAGATTTTTTTTTAGCTAGCAATGCCAGTTTAAATATTTCTACACTTCCTCTAAATTAAGCAAGATTTATCCTCATGTGAATCCATTATGTTGGAGGTGTTCTACTGGGGTGGTGGAAGACTGACTCCACATATTGCCCCATTCTAGGCATTTAAGTGCATTTTTGAGTACATCTGAGAGCATAGAGATAATAATTTTCCCTCCACTCTCAAAACTCTGTTTCTGCCTGGGTTTCGCAGAAGGGCATTTGATACACTTTTCTCAGAGGAACTTGATAAGCTTAATTTTATTAATTGCCAAAAAGTGTATCACTAAAAGATGGAAATTTGGACTGTTGCCCTTATTGCAGGATTGAATAAAAATAATGAAGGATCTTTCACAGTTAGAAGTATCCACAGGTGATCCAAAGTGAAGACAATCACAAGAAAAGAAGTGGAAAACGTGGTTTAACCTCCTTGAAGATGATCACGAGGCATTAACTTCTATATAGGGAATGGACATGAGAGATTCATGGGGTTTATTTACCCTGTTTAACGCATTGAATCTTCATCTTTACCCTTTAGGGATTTGATGCATTGTGGATTATGGATAGCAAATTTGTTTTTACCTTACGAGTCATGGAATGCTATAGTTTCCTGTTTATATCGCTCTTGAATGCTTTAAATTTCAGAAAGCTTGGTAAATTGAAGCTTCTCTACACATGCTCAAGGTTAAATTGCTTGAGAGTCAATAGCCTAAGAAAAAAAAAAAAGATGAACAGCATAATGCCAGATGTTTTTTCCCATAGAAATAACTGCTGATATCACTTCTAATTGTGCACCAGCATGAGTTACTTCTTTCGGGAGATTTCTCCTTTCTTCTAGTTGGTGCAGCCATGGAGGTGATATATATAAGGCTGGGGTGTGCAAAAGGAGTTCTTCCCCCTTTTGGATTTTGGGCATTTTTTTTTTCCTTTGATTGGAACATCGACTTTCAGGAAGTTAGCATTTCATAGTAGAACTGTAAATCAATTGTTTTTTGTATACAGGTTAGTAAAGTCAACATATAAAAAAATACTTGCACAATGTTTCAGGGTCACAATGATTTCTACTTGCTTTTCTCAACCAAGTGCTGGTTATCCTTTACAGTCTTGGTAAAGAAAGGCTCATGGGACACAATGGAATACAACATTGCACCTGACACCTCCTCCTTCATCAAACCTAAGTGCTGTACATGAATTATTTCTATCTGCCTCTTTGTAGTTCTGTCCTGTATTTAAAGTAAGGTTTTATTTCAGTCTTGACTGAACTGTCATTTTTTTCCCTTTATATTTATCCTTTGTTGACTGCCTTAGTATAGCTAGAATAGCAGCCTCTTTTCAGGGGACACCTGAGGTGGTAATTATACTTACTGGGGGAACATTTCATTAGGGCATCAGGGAAACTTACCCCACTCTTTTTAGGGGGGAGTCCAATGTGATGGACAGGACATGCACAACAGTGGCCATTGCTAAACACAGTATGGAAACAGTACCTTTAAGTGAAAATGCTGATAAAGTCATTGAAATGTTTACTCTGCAATCCAGAGGAATACAGGATGAAGTTTTGGTTTTGATGATGTGGGAGAAGACAGTAAATAGGTTTTCTATAAACTGCGGTGCTTTAATGAGAAAGCAGATTCCAGAGCAGAGAGAATGTGTACCTTTGAAAACTACTACTCCCAGGGATGCATTGGGCTTAGATGGTGATGCATGTGATATGGAAGGTTGAAAGGTCAAGAAGGAAACAGCAGCAAGACAGTAACAAGAAAAAATGAAAAACAATCAGAGGCGTCTGTGTAGTTCCAACCTCACCACCACAAGTGTTGAGGGAAAAGAGAGAGAGAAACTAGTGGTCTTAAAACATTGTCGATGAGCTCAGGCAAAATAATTCCCCAAAATCATGAAAACCAGGTCGTGTTCCAAAGCAACAAGCCTTTATTTTTCACAGACCAGACAGAGGCATGCGGAGTGCAAATGCACTCCCTGTCTCTGTGTGGAGTGTGAATGTACTCCCTGTCAGTGTGTGGTATATGAATGTACTCCCTGTCAGTGTGTGGTATATGAATGTACTCCCTGTCTCTGTGTGGAGTGTGAATGTACTCCCTGTCAGTGTGTGGTATATGAATGTACTCCCTGTCTCTGTGTGGAGTGTGAATGTACTCCCTGTCAGTGTGTGGTATATGAATGTACTCCCTGTCTCTGTGTGGAGTGTGAATGTACTCCCTGTCAGTGTGTGGTATATGAATGTACTCCCTGTCAGTGTGTGGTATATGAATGTACTCCCTGTCAGTGTGTGGTATATGAATGTACTCCCTGTCTCTCTGTGGAGTGTGAATCTACCCCCTGTCAGTGTGTGTTATATGAATGTACTCCCTGTCAGTGTGTGGAGTGTGAATGTACTCCCTGTCAGTGTGTGGAGTGTGAATGTACTCCCTGTCAATGTGTGGTATATGAATGTACTCCCTGTCAGTGTGTGGTATATGAATGTACTCCCTGTCTCTGTGTGGAATGTGAATGTACTCCCTGTCTCTGTGTGGTATATGAATGTACTCCCTGTCAGTGTGTGGTATATGAATGTACTCCCTGTCAATGTGTGGTATATGAATGTACTCCCTGTCAGTGTGTGGTATATGAATGTACTCCCTGTCAGTGTGTGGTATATGAATGTACTCCATGTCTCTGTGTGGTATATGAATGTACTCCCTGTCAGTGTGTGGTATATGAATGTACTCCCTGTCTCTGTGTGGTATATGAATGTACTCCCTGTCAGTGTGTGGTATATGAATGTACTCCCTGTCAGTGTGTGGAGTGTGAATGTACTCCCTGTCAGTGTGTGGTATATGAATGTACTCCCTGTCTCTGTGTGGTATATGAATGTACTCCCTGTCAATGTGTGGTATATGAATGTACTCCCTGTCAGTGTGTGGTATATGACTGTACTCCCTGTCAGTGTGTGGTATATGAATGTACTCTATGTCTCTGTGTGGAGTGTGAATGTACTCCCTGTCTCTGTGTGGTATATGAATGTACTCCCTGTCAGTGTGTGGTATATGAATGTACTCCCTGTCTCTGTGTGGTATATGAATGTACTCCCTGTCAGTGTGTGGTATATGAATGTACTCCCTGTCAGTGTGTGGAGTGTGAATGTACTCCCTGTCAGTGTGTGGTATATGAATGTACTCCCTGTCTCTGTGTGGAGTGTGAATGTACTCCCTGTCAATGTGTGGTATATGAATGTACTCCCTGTCTCTGTGTGGAGTGTGAATGTACTCCCTGTCAATGTGTGGTATATGAATGTACTCCCTGTCAGTGTGTGGTATATGAATGTACTCCCTGTCAGTGTGTGGAGTGTGAATGTACTCCCTGTCAGTGTGTGGAGTGTGAATGTACTCCCTGTCAGTGTGTGGTATATGAATGTACTCCCTGTCAGTGTGTGGTATATGAATGTACTCCCTGTCAGTGTGTGGAGTGTGAATGTACTCCCTGTCAGTGTGTGGTATATGAATGTACTCCCTGTCAGTGTGTGGTATATGAATGTACTCCCTGTCAGTGTGTGGTATATGAATGTACTCCATGTCTCTGTGTGGAGTGTGAATGTACTCCCTGTCTCTGTGTGGTATATGAATGTATCCCTGTCAGTGTGTGGTATATGAATGTACTTCCTGTCAGTGTGTGGTATATGAATGTACTCCCTGTCAGTCTGTGGTATATGAATGTACTCCCTGTCTCTGTGTGAAGTGTGAATGTACTCCCTGTCAGTGTGTGGTATATGAATGTACTCCCTGTCAGTGTGTGGTATATGAATGTACTCCCTGTCTCTGTGTGGAGTGTGAATGTACTCCCTGTCAGTGTGTGGTATATGAATGTACTCCCTGTCTCTGTGTGGAGTGAGAATATACTCCCTGTCAGTGAGTGGTATATGAATGTACTCCCTGTCAGTGTGTGGTATATGAATATATTCCCTGTCAGTGTGTGGTATATGAATGTACTCCCTGTCTCTGTGTGGAGTGTGAATGTACTCCCTGACAGTGTTTGGTATATGAATGTACTCCCTGTCTCTGTGTGGAGTGTGAATGTACTCCCTGTCAGTGTGTGGTATATGAATGCACTCCCTGTCTCTGTGTGGAGTGTGAATGTACTCCCTGTCAGTGTGTGGTATATGAATGTACTCCCTGTCTCTCTGTGGAGTGTGAATGTACTCCCTGTCTGTGTGTGGTATATGAATGTACTCCCTGTCAGTGTGTGGTATATGAATGTACCCCCTGTCAATGTGTGGTATATGAATGTAGTCCCTGTCTCTGTGTGGAGTGTGAATGTACTCCCTGTCTCTGGTGAGGTACGAATGTACTCCCTGTCAGTGTGTGGTATATGAATGTACTCCCTGTCAGTGTGTGGTATATGAATGTACTCCCTGTCTCTGTGTGGAGTGTGAATGTACTCCCTGTCTCTGTGTGGAGTGTGAATGTACTCCCTGTCAGTGTGTGGTATATGAATGTACTCCCTGTCAGTGTGTGGTATATGAATGTACTCCCTGTCAGTGTGTGGTATATGAATGTACTCCCTGTCAGTGTGTGGTATATGAATGTACTCCCTGTCTCTGTGTGGAGTGTGAATGTACTCCCTGTCAATGTGTGGAGTGTGAATGTACTCCCTGTCAGTGTGTGGAGTGTGAATGTACTCCCTGTCTCTGTGTGGAGTGTGAATGTACTCCCTGTCAGTGTGTGGAGTGTGAATGTACTCCCTGTCTCTGTGTGGAGTGTGAATGTACTCCCTGTCAGTGTGTGGTATATGAATGTAGTCCCTGTCTCTGTGTGGAGTGTGAATGTACTCCCTGTCTCTGTGTGGAGTGTGAATGTACTCCCTGTCAGTGTGTGGAGTGTGAATGTACTCCCTGTCAATGGGTGGAGTGTGAATGTACTCCCTGTCAATGGGTGGAGTGTGAATGTACTCCCTGTCAGTGTGTGGAGTGTGAATGTACTCCCTGTCAGTGTGTGGAGTGTGAATGTACTCCCTGTCTCTCTGTGGAGTGTGAATGTACTCCCTGTCAGTGTGTGGTATATGAATGTACTCCCTGTCTCTCTGTGGAGTGTGAATGTACTCCCTGTCAGTGTGTGGTATATGAATGTACTCCCTGTCAGTGTGTGGTATATGAATGTACTCCCTGTCAGTGTGTGGTATATGAATGTACTCCCTGTCAGTGTGTGGTATATGAATGTACTCCCTGTCTCTGTGTGGAGTGTGAATGTACTCCCTGTCAGTGTGTGGTATATGAATGTACTCCCTGTCAGTGTGTGGTATATGAATGTACTCCCTGTCTCTCTGTGGAGTGTGAATGTACTCCCTGTCAGTGTGTGGAATATGAATGTACTCCCTGTCAGTGTGTGGTATATCAATGTACTCCCTGTCAGTGTGTGGTATATGAATGTACTCCCTGTCTCTGTGTGGAGTGTGAATGTACTCCCTGTCAGTGTGTGGTATATGAATGTACTCCCTGTCACTGTGTGGTATATGACTGTACTCCCTGTCTCTGTGTGGAGTGTGAATGTACTCCCTGTCAGTGTGTGGTATATGAATGTACTCCCTATCTCTGTGTGGAGTGTGAATATACTCCCTGTCAGTGAGTGGTATATGAATGTACTCCCTGTCAGTGTGTGGTATATGAATGTACTCCCTGTCAGTGTGTGGTATATGAATGTACTCCCTGTCTCTGTGTGGAGTGTGAATGTACTCCCTGTCAGTGTTTGGTATATGAATGTACTCCCTGTCTCTGTGTGGAGTGTGAATGTACTCCCTGTCAGTGTGTGGTATATGAATGCACTCCCTGTCTCTGTGTGGAGTGTGAATGTACTCCCTGTCAGTGTGTGGTATATGAATGTACTCCCTGTCTCTCTGTGGAGTGTGAATGTACTCCCTGTCAGTGTGTGGTATATGAATGTACTCCCTGTCAGTGTGTGGTATATGAATGTACCCCCTGTCAATGTGTGGTATATGAATGTAGTCCCTGTCTCAGTGAGGATCGTGAATGTACTATCTGTCCCTGTGTGAGGTACGAATGTACTCCCTGTCAGTGTGTGGTATATGAATGTACTCCCTGTCAGTGTGTGGTATATGAATGTACTCCCTGTGTCTGTGTGGAGTGTGAATGTACTCCCTGTCTCTGTGTGGAGTGTGAATGTACTCCCTGTCAGTGTGTGGTATATGAATGTACTCCCTGTCAGTGTGTGGTATATTAATGTACTCCCTGTCAGTGTGTGGTATATGAATGTACTCCCTGTCAGTGTGTGGTATATGAATGTACTCCCTGTCTCTGTGTGGAGTGTGAATGTACTCCCTGTCAGTGTGTGGTATATGAATGTACTCCCTGTCTCTTTGTGGAGTGTGAATGTACTCCCTGTCAATGTGTGGAGTGTGAATGTACTCCCTGTCAGTGTGTGGAGTGTGAATGTACTCCCTGTCAGTGTGTGGAGTGTGAATGTACTCCCTGTCTTTGTGTGGAGTGTGAATGTACTCCCTGTCAGTGTGTGGAGTGTGAATGTACTCCCTGTCTCTGTGTGGAGTGTGAATGTACTCCCTGTCAGTGTTTGGTATATGAATGTACTCCCTATCTCTGTGTGGAGTGTGAATGTACTCCCTGTCAGTGTGTGGTATATGAATGCACTCCCTGTCTCTGTGTGGAGTGTGAATGTACTCCCTGTCAGTGTGTGGTATATGAATGTACTCCCTGTCTCTCTGTGGAGTGTGAATGTACTCCCTGTCAGTGTGTGGTATATGAATGTACTCCCTGTCAGTGTGTGGTATATGAATGTACCCCCTGTCAATGTGTGGTATATGAATGTAGTCCCTGTCTCAGTGAGGATCGTGAATGTACTATCTGCCCCTGTGTGAGGTACGAATGTACTCCCTGTCAGTGTGTGGTATATGAATGTACTCCCTGTCAGTGTGTGGTATACGAATGTACTCCCTGTGTCTGTGTGGAGTGTGAATGTACTCCCTGTCTCTGTGTGGAGTGTGAATGTACTCCCTGTCAGTGTGTGGTATATGAATGTACTCCCTGTCAGTGTGTGGTATATTAATGTACTCCCTGTCAGTGTGTGGTATATGAATGTACTCCCTGTCAGTGTGTGGTATATGAATGTACTCCCTGTCTCTGTGTGGAGTGTGAATGTACTCCCTGTCAGTGTGTGGTATATGAATGTGCTCCCTGTCTCTTTGTGGAGTGTGAATGTACTCCCTGTCAATGTGTGGAGTGTGAATGTACTCCCTGTCAGTGTGTGGAGTGTGAATGTACTCCCTGTCAGTGTGTGGAGTGTGAATGTACTCCCTGTCTTTGTGTGGAGTGTGAATGTACTCCCTGTCAGTGTGTGGAGTGTGAATGTACTCCCTGTCTCTGTGTGGAGTGTGAATGTACTCCCTGTCAGTGTGTGGTATATGAATGTAGTCCCTGTCTCTGTGTGGAGTGTGAATGTACTCCCTGTCTCTGTGTGGAGTGTGAATGTACTCCCTGTCAGTGTGTGGAGTGTGAATGTACTCCCTGTCTCTGTGTGGAGTGTGAATGTACTCCCTGTCAATGTGTGGAGTGTGAATATACTCCCTGTCAGTGTGTGGAGTGTGAATGTACTCCCTGTCAGTGTGTGGAGTGTGAATGTACTCCCTGTCTCTCTGTGGAGTGTGAATGTACTCCCTGTCAGTGTGTGGTATATGAATGTACTCCCTGTCTCTCTGTGGAGTGTGAATGTACTCCCTGTCAGTGTGTGGTATATGAATGTACTCCCTGTCTCTGTGTGGAGTGAGAATATACTCCCTGTCAGTGAGTGGTATATGAATGTACTCCCTGTCAGTGTGTGGTATATGAATATACTCCCTGTCAGTGTGTGGTATATGAATGTACTCCCTGTCTCTGTGTGGAGTGTGAATGTACTCCCTGACAGTGTTTGGTATATGAATGTACTCCCTGTCTCTGTGTGGAGTGTGAATGTACTCCCTGTCAGTGTGTGGTATATGAATGCACTCCCTGTCTCTGTGTGGAGTGTGAATGTACTCCCTGTCAGTGTGTGGTATATGAATGTACTCCCTGTCTCTGTGTGGTATATGAATGTACTCCCTGTCAGTGTGTTGTATATGAATGTACTCCCTGTCAGTGTGTGGAGTGTGAATGTACTCCCTGTCAGTGTGTGGTATATGAATGTACTCCCTGTCTCTGTGTGGAGTGTGAATGTACTCCCTATCAATGTGTGGTATATGAATGTACTACCTGTCTCTGTGTGGAGTGTGAATGTACTCCCTGTCAATGTGTGGTATATGAATGTGCTCCCTGTCAGTGTGTGGTATATGAATGTACTCCCTGTCAGTGTGTGGAGTGTGAATGTACTCCCTGTCAGAGTGTGGAGTGTGAATGTACTCCCTGTCAGTGTGTGGTATATGAATGTACTCCCTGTCAGTGTGTGGTATATGAATGTACTCCCTGTCAGTGTGTGGAGTGTGAATGTACTCCCTGTCAGTGTGTGGTATATGAATGTACTCCCTGTCAGTGTGTGGTATATGAATGTACTCCCTGTCAGTGTGTGGTATATGAATGTACTCCCTGTCTCTGTGTGGAGTGTGAATGTACTCCCTGTCTCTGTGTGGTATATGAATGTATCCCTGTCAGTGTGTGGTATATGAATGTACTTCCTGTCAGTGTGTGGTATATGAATGTACTCCCTGTCAGTGTGTGGTATATGAATGTACTCCCTGTCTCTGTGTGGAGTGTGAATGTACTCCCTGTCAGTGTGTGGTATATGAATGTACTCCATGTCAATGTGTGGTATATGAATGTACTCCTGTCTCTGTGTGGAGTGTGAATGTACTCCTGTCAGTGTGTGGTATATGAATGTACTCCTGTCTCTGTGTGGAGTGAATATACTCCCTGTCAGTGAGTGGTATATGAATGTACTCCCTGTCAGTGTGTGGTATATGAATATACTCCTGTCAGTGTGTGGTATATGAATGTACTCCTGTCTCTGTGTGGAGTGTGAATGTACTCCTGACAGTGTTTGGTATATGAATGTGCTCCCTGTCTCTGTGTGGAGTGTGAATGTACTCTCTGTCAATGTGTGGTATATGAATGTACTTTCCTGTCTCTGTGTGGAGTGTGAATGTACTCCCTGTCAGTGTGTGGTATATGAATGTACTCCCTGTCTCTCTGTGGAGTGTGAATGTACTCCCTGTCTGTGTGTGGTATATGAATGTACATCTTGTCAGTGTGTGGTATATGAATGTACTCCCTGTCAATGTGTGGTATATGAATGTAGTCCCTGTCTCTGTGTGGAGTGTGAATGTACTCCCTGTCTCTGTGTGAGGTACGAATGTACTCCCTGTCAGTGTGTGGTATATGAATGTACTCCCTGTCAGTGTGTGGTATATGAATGTCCTCCCTGTCTCTGTGTGGAGTGTGAATGTACTCCCTGTCTCTGTGTGGAGTGTGAATGTACTCCCTGTCAGTGTGTGGTATATGAATGTACTCCCTGTCAGTGTGTGGTATATGAATGTACTCCCTGTCAGTGTGTGGTATATGAATGTACTCCCTGTCAGTGTGTGGTATATGAATGTACTCCCTGTCTCTTTGTGGAGTGTGAATCTACTCCCTGTCAATGTGTGGAGTGTGAATGTACTCCCTGTCAGTGTGTGGAGTGTGAATGTACTCCCTGTCTCTGTGTGGAGTGTGAATGTACTCCCTGTCAGTGTGTGGAGTGTAAATGTACTCCCTGTCTCTGTGTGGAGTGTGAATGTACTCCCTGTCAGTGTATGGTATATGAATGTAGTCCCTGTCTCTGTGTGGAGTGTGAATGTACTCCCTGTCTCTGTGTGGAGTGTGAATGTACTCCCTGTCAGTGTGTGGAGTGTGAATGTACTCCCTGTCAATGGGTGGAGTGTGAATGTACTCCCTGTCAATGGGTGGAGTGTGAATGTACTCCCTGTCAGTGTGTGGAGTGTGAATGTACTCCCTGTCAGTGTGTGGAGTGTGAATGTACTCCCTGTCTCTCTGTGGAGTGTGAATGTACTCCCTGTCAGTGTGTGGTATATGAATGTACTCCCTGTCTCTCTGTGGAGTGTGAATGTACTCCCTGTCAGTGTGTGGTATATGAATGTACTCCCTGTCAGTGTGTGGTATATGAATGTACTCCCTGTCAGTGTGTGGTATATGAATGTACTCCCTGTCAGTGTGTGGTATATGAATGTACTCCCTGTCTCTGTGTGGAGTGTGAATGTACTCCCTGTCAGTGTGTGGTATATGAATGTACTCCTGTCAGTGTGTGGTATATGAATGTACTCCCTGTCTCTGTGGAGTGTGAATGTACTCCTGTCAGTGTGTGGTATATGAATGTACTCCTGTCAGTGATGGTACAAGGTGTGAGTGAATATATACAATAAGTAAGGAAGGTACTCCTGTCAGTGATGGTACAGGGTGTGAGTGAATATATACAATAAGTAAGGAAGGTACTCCTGTCAGTGATGGTACAGGGTGTGAGTGAATATATACAATAAGTAAGGAAGGTACTCCTGTCAGTGATGGTACAAGGTGTGAGTGAATATATACAATAAGTAAGGAAGGTACTCCTGTCAGTGATGGTACAGGGTGTGAGTGAATATATACAATAAGTAAGGAAGGTACTCCTGTCAGTGATGGTACAAGGTGTGAGTGAATATATACAATAAGTAAGGAAGGTACTCCTGTCAGTGATGGTACAGGGTGTGAGTGAATATATACAATAAGTAAGGAAGGTACTCCTGTCAGTGATGGTACAAGGTGTGAGTGAATATATACAATAAGTAAGGAAGGTACTCCTGTCAGTGATGGTACAAGGTGTGAGTGAATATATACAATAAGTAAGGAAGGTACTCCTGTCAGTGATGGTACAAGGTGTGAGTGAATATATACAATAAGTAAGGAAGGTACTCCTGTCAGTGATGGTACAAGGTGTGAGTGAATATATACAATAAGTAAGGAAGGTACTCCTGTCAGTGATGGTACAGGGTGTGAGTGAATATATACAATAAGTAAGGAAGGTACTCCTGTCAGTGATGGTACAAGGTGTGAGTGAATATATACAATAAGTAAGGAAGGTACTCCTGTCAGTGATGGTACAAGGTGTGAGTGAATATATACAATAAGTAAGGAAGGTACTCCTGTCAGTGATGGTACAGGGTGTGAGTGAATATATACAATAAGTAAGGAAGGTACTCCTGTCAGTGATGGTACAGGGTGTGAGTGAATATATACAATAAGTAAGGAAGGTACTCCTGTCAGTGATGGTACAAGGTGTGAGTGAATATATACAATAAGTAAGGAAGGTACTCCTGTCAGTGATGGTACAAGGTGTGAGTGAATATATACAATAAGTAAGGAAGGTACTCCTGTCAGTGATGGTACAAGGTGTGAGTGAATATATACAATAAGTAAGGAAGGTACTCCTGTCAGTGATGGTACAGGGTGTGAGTGAATATATACAATAAGTAAGGAAGGTACTCCTGTCAGTGATGGTACAAGGTGTGAGTGAATATATACAATAAGTAAGGAAGGTACTCCTGTCAGTGATGGTACAAGGTGTGAGTGAATATATACAATAAGTAAGGAAGGTACTCCTGTCAGTGATGGTACAAGGTGTGAGTGAATATATACAATAAGTAAGGAAGGTACTCCTGTCAGTGATGGTACAAGGTGTGAGTGAATATATACAATAAGTAAGGAAGGTACTCCTGTCAGTGATGGTACAGGGTGTGAGTGAATATATACAATAAGTAAGGAAGGTACTCCTGTCAGTGATGGTACAACAGGGTGTGAGTGAATATATACAATAAGTAAGGAAGGTACTCCTGTCAGTGATGGTACAGGGTGTGAGTGAATATATACAATAAGTAAGGAAGGTACTCCTGTCAGTGATGGTACAAGGTGTGAGTGAATATATACAATAAGTAAGGAAGGTACTCCTGTCAGTGATGGTACAAGGTGTGAGTGAATATATACAATAAGTAAGGAAGGTACTCCTGTCAGTGATGGTACAAGGTGTGAGTGAATATATACAATAAGTAAGGAAGGTACTCCTGTCAGTGATGGTACAGGGTGTGAGTGAATATATACAATAAGTAAGGAAGGTACTCCTGTCAGTGATGGTACAGGGTGTGAGTGAATATATACAATAAGTAAGGAAGGTACTCCTGTCAGTGATGGTACAAGGTGTGAGTGAATATATACAATAAGTAAGGAAGGTACTCCTGTCAGTGATGGTACAAGGTGTGAGTGAATATATACAATAAGTAAGGAAGGTACTCCTGTCAGTGATGGTACAAGGTGTGAGTGAATATATACAATAAGTAAGGAAGGTACTCCTGTCAGTGATGGTACAAGGTGTGAGTGAATATATACAATAAGTAAGGAAGGTACTCCTGTCAGTGATGGTACAAGGTGTGAGTGAATATATACAATAAGTAAGGAAGGTACTCCTGTCAGTGATGGTACAGGGTGTGAGTGAATATATACAATAAGTAAGGAAGGTACTCCTGTCAGTGATGGTACAAGGTGTGAGTGAATATATACAATAAGTAAGGAAGGTACTCCTGTCAGTGATGGTACAAGGTGTGAGTGAATATATACAATAAGTAAGGAAGGTACTCCTGTCAGTGATGGTACAGGGTGTGAGTGAATATATACAATAAGTAAGGAAGGTACTCCTGTCAGTGATGGTACAAGGTGTGAGTGAATATATACAATAAGTAAGGAAGGTACTCCTGTCAGTGATGGTACAAGGTGTGAGTGAATATATACAATAAGTAAGGAAGGTACTCCTGTCAGTGATGGTACAGGGTGTGAGTGAATATATACAATAAGTAAGGAAGGTACTCCTGTCAGTGATGGTACAAGGTGTGAGTGAATATATACAATAAGTAAGGAAGGTACTCCTGTCAGTGATGGTACAAGGTGTGAGTGAATATATACAATAAGTAAGGAAGGTACTCCTGTCAGTGATGGTACAGGGTGTGAGTGAATATATACAATAAGTAAGGAAGGTACTCCTGTCAGTGATGGTACAAGGTGTGAGTGAATATATACAATAAGTAAGGAAGGTACTCCTGTCAGTGATGGTACAGGGTGTGAGTGAATATATACAATAAGTAAGGAAGGTACTCCTGTCAGTGATGGTACAAGGTGTGAGTGAATATATACAATAAGTAAGGAAGGTACTCCTGTCAGTGATGGTACAGGGTGTGAGTGAATATATACAATAAGTAAGGAAGGTACTCCTGTCAGTGATGGTACAAGGTGTGAGTGAATATATACAATAAGTAAGGAAGGTACTCCTGTCAGTGATGGTACAAGGTGTGAGTGAATATATACAATAAGTAAGGAAGGTACTCCTGTCAGTGATGGTACAAGGTGTGAGTGAATATATACAATAAGTAAGGAAGGTACTCCTGTCAGTGATGGTACAGGGTGTGAGTGAATATATACAATAAGTAAGGAAGGTACTCCTGTCAGTGATGGTACAAGGTGTGAGTGAATATATACAATAAGTAAGGAAGGTACTCCTGTCAGTGATGGTACAAGGTGTGAGTGAATATATACAATAAGTAAGGAAGGTACTCCTGTCAGTGATGGTACAAGGTGTGAGTGAATATATACAATAAGTAAGGAAGGTACTCCTGTCAGTGATGGTACAAGGTGTGAGTGAATATATACAATAAGTAAGGAAGGTACTCCTGTCAGTGATGGTACAGGGTGTGAGTGAATATATACAATAAGTAAGGAAGGTACTCCTGTCAGTGATGGTACAAGGTGTGAGTGAATATATACAATAAGTAAGGAAGGTACTCCTGTCAGTGATGGTACAAGGTGTGAGTGAATATATACAATAAGTAAGGAAGGTACTCCTGTCAGTGATGGTACAGGGTGTGAGTGAATATATACAATAAGTAAGGAAGGTACTCCTGTCAGTGATGGTACAGGGTGTGAGTGAATATATACAATAAGTAAGGAAGGTACTCCTGTCAGTGATGGTACAAGGTGTGAGTGAATATATACAATAAGTAAGGAAGGTACTCCTGTCAGTGATGGTACAGGGTGTGAGTGAATATATACAATAAGTAAGGAAGGTACTCCTGTCAGTGATGGTACAAGGTGTGAGTGAATATATACAATAAGTAAGGAAGGTACTCCTGTCAGTGATGGTACAAGGTGTGAGTGAATATATACAATAAGTAAGGAAGGTACTCCTGTCAGTGATGGTACAAGGTGTGAGTGAATATATACAATAAGTAAGGAAGGTACTCCTGTCAGTGATGGTACAAGGTGTGAGTGAATATATACAATAAGTAAGGAAGGTACTCCTGTCAGTGATGGTACAGGGTGTGAGTGAATATATACAATAAGTAAGGAAGGTACTCCTGTCAGTGATGGTACAAGGTGTGAGTGAATATATACAATAAGTAAGGAAGGTACTCCTGTCAGTGATGGTACAGGGTGTGAGTGAATATATACAATAAGTAAGGAAGGTACTCCTGTCAGTGATGGTACAAGGTGTGAGTGAATATATACAATAAGTAAGGAAGGTACTCCTGTCAGTGATGGTACAGGGTGTGAGTGAATATATACAATAAGTAAGGAAGGTACTCCTGTCAGTGATGGTACAGGGTGTGAGTGAATATATACAATAAGTAAGGAAGGTACTCCTGTCAGTGATGGTACAAGGTGTGAGTGAATATATACAATAAGTAAGGAAGGTACTCCTGTCAGTGATGGTACAAGGTGTGAGTGAATATATACAATAAGTAAGGAAGGTACTCCTGTCAGTGATGGTACAAGGTGTGAGTGAATATATACAATAAGTAAGGAAGGTACTCCTGTCAGTGATGGTACAGGGTGTGAGTGAATATATACAATAAGTAAGGAAGGTACTCCTGTCAGTGATGGTACAAGGTGTGAGTGAATATATACAATAAGTAAGGAAGGTACTCCTGTCAGTGATGATGGTACAGGGTGTGAGTGAATATATACAATAAGTAAGGAAGGTACTCCTGTCAGTGATGGTACAAGGTGTGAGTGAATATATACAATAAGTAAGGAAGGTACTCCTGTCAGTGATGGTACAGGGTGTGAGTGAATATATACAATAAGTAAGGAAGGTACTCCTGTCAGTGATGGTACAAGGTGTGAGTGAATATATACAATAAGTAAGGAAGGTACTCCTGTCAGTGATGGTACAAGGTGTGAGTGAATATATACAATAAGTAAGGAAGGTACTCCTGTCAGTGATGGTACAGGGTGTGAGTGAATATATACAATAAGTAAGGAAGGTACTCCTGTCAGTGATGGTACAGGGTGTGAGTGAATATATACAATAAGTAAGGAAGGTACTCCTGTCAGTGATGGTACAAGGTGTGAGTGAATATATACAATAAGTAAGTAAGGAAGGTACTCCTGTCAGTGATGGTACAAGGTGTGAGTGAATATATACAATAAGTAAGGAAGGTACTCCTGTCAGTGATGGTACAAGGTGTGAGTGAATATATACAATAAGTAAGGAAGGTACTCCTGTCAGTGATGGTACAAGGTGTGAGTGAATATATACAATAAGTAAGGAAGGTACTCCTGTCAGTGATGGTACAAGGTGTGAGTGAATATATACAATAAGTAAGGAAGGTACTCCTGTCAGTGATGGTACAAGGTGTGAGTGAATATATACAATAAGTAAGGAAGGTACTCCTGTCAGTGATGGTACAAGGTGTGAGTGAATATATACAATAAGTAAGGAAGGTACTCCTGTCAGTGATGGTACAAGGTGTGAGTGAATATATACAATAAGTAAGGAAGGTACTCCTGTCAGTGATGGTACAAGGTGTGAGTGAATATATACAATAAGTAAGGAAGGTACTCCTGTCAGTGATGGTACAAGGTGTGAGTGAATATATACAATAAGTAAGGAAGGTACTCCTGTCAGTGATGGTACAAGGTGTGAGTGAATATATACAATAAGTAAGGAAGGTACTCCTGTCAGTGATGGTACAAGGTGTGAGTGAATATATACAATAAGTAAGGAAGGTACTCCTGTCAGTGATGGTACAAGGTGTGAGTGAATATATACAATAAGTAAGGAAGGTACTCCTGTCAGTGATGGTACAGGGTGTGAGTGAATATATACAATAAGTAAGGAAGGTACTCCTGTCAGTGATGGTACAAGGTGTGAGTGAATATATACAATAAGTAAGGAAGGTACTCCTGTCAGTGATGGTACAGGGTGTGAGTGAATATATACAATAAGTAAGGAAGGTACTCCTGTCAGTGATGGTACAAGGTGTGAGTGAATATATACAATAAGTAAGGAAGGTACTCCTGTCAGTGATGGTACAAGGTGTGAGTGAATATATACAATAAGTAAGGAAGGTACTCCTGTCAGTGATGGTACAAGGTGTGAGTGAATATATACAATAAGTAAGGAAGGTACTCCTGTCAGTGATGGTACAAGGTGTGAGTGAATATATACAATAAGTAAGGAAGGTACTCCTGTCAGTGATGGTACAAGGTGTGAGTGAATATATACAATAAGTAAGGAAGGTACTCCTGTCAGTGATGGTACAAGGTGTGAGTGAATATATACAATAAGTAAGGAAGGTACTCCTGTCAGTGATGGTACAAGGTGTGAGTGAATATATACAATAAGTAAGGAAGGTACTCCTGTCAGTGATGGTACAAGGTGTGAGTGAATATATACAATAAGTAAGGAAGGTACTCCTGTCAGTGATGGTACAGGGTGTGAGTGAATATATACAATAAGTAAGGAAGGTACTCCTGTCAGTGATGGTACAAGGTGTGAGTGAATATATACAATAAGTAAGGAAGGTACTCCTGTCAGTGATGGTACAGGGTGTGAGTGAATATATACAATAAGTAAGGAAGGTACTCCTGTCAGTGATGGTACAAGGTGTGAGTGAATATATACAATAAGTAAGGAAGGTACTCCTGTCAGTGATGGTACAAGGTGTGAGTGAATATATACAATAAGTAAGGAAGGTACTCCTGTCAGTGATGGTACAAGGTGTGAGTGAATATATACAATAAGTAAGGAAGGTACTCCTGTCAGTGATGGTACAAGGTGTGAGTGAATATATACAATAAGTAAGGAAGGTACTCCTGTCAGTGATGGTACAAGGTGTGAGTGAATATATACAATAAGTAAGGAAGGTACTCCTGTCAGTGATGGTACAAGGTGTGAGTGAATATATACAATAAGTAAGGAAGGTACTCCTGTCAGTGATGGTACAAGGTGTGAGTGAATATATACAATAAGTAAGGAAGGTACTCCTGTCAGTGATGGTACAAGGTGTGAGTGAATATATACAATAAGTAAGGAAGGTACTCCTGTCAGTGATGGTACAGGGTGTGAGTGAATATATACAATAAGTAAGGAAGGTACTCCTGTCAGTGATGGTACAAGGTGTGAGTGAATATATACAATAAGTAAGGAAGGTACTCCTGTCAGTGATGGTACAAGGTGTGAGTGAATATATACAATAAGTAAGGAAGGTACTCCTGTCAGTGATGGTACAAGGTGTGAGTGAATATATACAATAAGTAAGGAAGGTACTCCTGTCAGTGATGGTACAGGGTGTGAGTGAATATATACAATAAGTAAGGAAGGTACTCCTGTCAGTGATGGTACAAGGTGTGAGTGAATATATACAATAAGTAAGGAAGGTACTCCTGTCAGTGATGGTACAAGGGTGTGAGTGAATATATACAATAAGTAAGGAAGGTACTCCTGTCAGTGATGGTACAAGGTGTGAGTGAATATATACAATAAGTAAGGAAGGTACTCCTGTCAGTGATGGTACAGGGTGTGAGTGAATATATACAATAAGTAAGGAAGGTACTCCTGTCAGTGATGGTACAGGGTGTGAGTGAATATATACAATAAGTAAGGAAGGTACTCCTGTCAGTGATGGTACAGGGTGTGAGTGAATATATACAATAAGTAAGGAAGGTACTCCTGTCAGTGATGGTACAAGGTGTGAGTGAATATATACAATAAGTAAGGAAGGTACTCCTGTCAGTGATGGTACAGGGTGTGAGTGAATATATACAATAAGTAAGGAAGGTACTCCTGTCAGTGATGGTACAAGGTGTGAGTGAATATATACAATAAGTAAGGAAGGTACTCCTGTCAGTGATGGTACAAGGTGTGAGTGAATATATACAATAAGTAAGGAAGGTACTCCTGTCAGTGATGGTACAAGGTGTGAGTGAATATATACAATAAGTAAGGAAGGTACTCCTGTCAGTGATGGTACAAGGTGTGAGTGAATATATACAATAAGTAAGGAAGGTACTCCTGTCAGTGATGGTACAGGGTGTGAGTGAATATATACAATAAGTAAGGAAGGTACTCCTGTCAGTGATGGTACAAGGTGTGAGTGAATATATACAATAAGTAAGGAAGGTACTCCTGTCAGTGATGGTACAAGGTGTGAGTGAATATATACAATAAGTAAGGAAGGTACTCCTGTCAGTGATGGTACAAGGTGTGAGTGAATATATACAATAAGTAAGGAAGGTACTCCTGTCAGTGATGGTACAAGGTGTGAGTGAATATATACAATAAGTAAGGAAGGTACTCCTGTCAGTGATGGTACAGGGTGTGAGTGAATATATACAATAAGTAAGGAAGGTACTCCTGTCAGTGATGGTACAAGGTGTGAGTGAATATATACAATAAGTAAGGAAGGTACTCCTGTCAGTGATGGTACAGGGTGTGAGTGAATATATACAATAAGTAAGGAAGGTACTCCTGTCAGTGATGGTACAAGGTGTGAGTGAATATATACAATAAGTAAGGAAGGTACTCCTGTCAGTGATGGTACAGGGTGTGAGTGAATATATACAATAAGTAAGGAAGGTACTCCTGTCAGTGATGGTACAAGGTGTGAGTGAATATATACAATAAGTAAGGAAGGTACTCCTGTCAGTGATGGTACAAGGTGTGAGTGAATATATACAATAAGTAAGGAAGGTACTCCTGTCAGTGATGGTACAAGGTGTGAGTGAATATATACAATAAGTAAGGAAGGTACTCCTGTCAGTGATGGTACAAGGTGTGAGTGAATATATACAATAAGTAAGGAAGGTACTCCTGTCAGTGATGGTACAGGGTGTGAGTGAATATATACAATAAGTAAGGAAGGTACTCCTGTCAGTGATGGTACAAGGTGTGAGTGAATATATACAATAAGTAAGGAAGGTACTCCTGTCAGTGATGGTACAAGGTGTGAGTGAATATATACAATAAGTAAGGAAGGTACTCCTGTCAGTGATGGTACAAGGTGTGAGTGAATATATACAATAAGTAAGGAAGGTACTCCTGTCAGTGATGGTACAGGGTGTGAGTGAATATATACAATAAGTAAGGAAGGTACTCCTGTCAGTGATGGTACAAGGTGTGAGTGAATATATACAATAAGTAAGGAAGGTACTCCTGTCAGTGATGGTACAAGGTGTGAGTGAATATATACAATAAGTAAGGAAGGTACTCCTGTCAGTGATGGTACAAGGTGTGAGTGAATATATACAATAAGTAAGGAAGGTACTCCTGTCAGTGATGGTACAAGGTGTGAGTGAATATATACAATAAGTAAGGAAGGTACTCCTGTCAGTGATGGTACAAGGTGTGAGTGAATATATACAATAAGTAAGGAAGGTACTCCTGTCAGTGATGGTACAGGGTGTGAGTGAATATATACAATAAGTAAGGAAGGTACTCCTGTCAGTGATGGTACAAGGTGTGAGTGAATATATACAATAAGTAAGGAAGGTACTCCTGTCAGTGATGGTACAAGGTGTGAGTGAATATATACAATAAGTAAGGAAGGTACTCCTGTCAGTGATGGTACAAGGTGTGAGTGAATATATACAATAAGTAAGGAAGGTACTCCTGTCAGTGATGGTACAGGGTGTGAGTGAATATATACAATAAGTAAGGAAGGTACTCCTGTCAGTGATGGTACAAGGTGTGAGTGAATATATACAATAAGTAAGGAAGGTACTCCTGTCAGTGATGGTACAAGGTGTGAGTGAATATATACAATAAGTAAGGAAGGTACTCCTGTCAGTGATGGTACAGGTGTGAGTGAATATATACAATAAGTAAGGAAGGTACTCCTGTCAGTGATGGTACAAGGTGTGAGTGAATATATACAATAAGTAAGGAAGGTACTCCTGTCAGTGATGGTACAGGGTGTGAGTGAATATATACAATAAGTAAGGAAGGTACTCCTGTCAGTGATGGTACAAGGTGTGAGTGAATATATACAATAAGTAAGGAAGGTACTCCTGTCAGTGATGGTACAAGGTGTGAGTGAATATATACAATAAGTAAGGAAGGTACTCCTGTCAGTGATGGTACAAGGTGTGAGTGAATATATACAATAAGTAAGGAAGGTACTCCTGTCAGTGATGGTACAAGGTGTGAGTGAATATATACAATAAGTAAGGAAGGTACTCCTGTCAGTGATGGTACAAGGTGTGAGTGAATATATACAATAAGTAAGGAAGGTACTCCTGTCAGTGATGGTACAAGGTGTGAGTGAATATATACAATAAGTAAGGAAGGTACTCCTGTCAGTGATGGTACAAGGTGTGAGTGAATATATACAATAAGTAAGGAAGGTACTCCTGTCAGTGATGGTACAAGGTGTGAGTGAATATATACAATAAGTAAGGAAGGTACTCCTGTCAGTGATGGTACAAGGTGTGAGTGAATATATACAATAAGTAAGGAAGGTACTCCTGTCAGTGATGGTACAAGGTGATGGTACAGGGTGTGAGTGAATATATACAATAAGTAAGGAAGGTACTCCTGTCAGTGATGGTACAAGGTGTGAGTGAATATATACAATAAGTAAGGAAGGTACTCCTGTCAGTGATGGTACAGGGTGTGAGTGAATATATACAATAAGTAAGGAAGGTACTCCTGTCAGTGATGGTACAAGGTGTGAGTGAATATATACAATAAGTAAGGAAGGTACTCCTGTCAGTGATGGTACAAGGTGTGAGTGAATATATACAATAAGTAAGGAAGGTACTCCTGTCAGTGATGGTACAAGGTGTGAGTGAATATATACAATAAGTAAGGAAGGTACTCCTGTCAGTGATGGTACAAGGTGTGAGTGAATATATACAATAAGTAAGGAAGGTACTCCTGTCAGTGATGGTACAAGGTGTGAGTGAATATATACAATAAGTAAGGAAGGTACTCCTGTCAGTGATGGTACAAGGTGTGAGTGAATATATACAATAAGTAAGGAAGGTACTCCTGTCAGTGATGGTACAAGGTGTGAGTGAATATATACAATAAGTAAGGAAGGTACTCCTGTCAGTGATGGTACAAGGTGTGAGTGAATATATACAATAAGTAAGGAAGGTACTCCTGTCAGTGATGGTACAGGGTGTGAGTGAATATATACAATAAGTAAGGAAGGTACTCCTGTCAGTGATGGTACAAGGTGTGAGTGAATATATACAATAAGTAAGGAAGGTACTCCTGTCAGTGATGGTACAAGGTGTGAGTGAATATATACAATAAGTAAGGAAGGTACTCCTGTCAGTGATGGTACAGGGTGTGAGTGAATATATACAATAAGTAAGGAAGGTACTCCTGTCAGTGATGGTACAAGGTGTGAGTGAATATATACAATAAGTAAGGAAGGTACTCCTGTCAGTGATGGTACAAGGTGTGAGTGAATATATACAATAAGTAAGGAAGGTACTCCTGTCAGTGATGGTACAAGGTGTGAGTGAATATATACAATAAGTAAGGAAGGTACTCCTGTCAGTGATGGTACAGGGTGTGAGTGAATATATACAATAAGTAAGGAAGGTACTCCTGTCAGTGATGGTACAAGGTGTGAGTGAATATATACAATAAGTAAGGAAGGTACTCCTGTCAGTGATGGTACAAGGTGTGAGTGAATATATACAATAAGTAAGGAAGGTACTCCTGTCAGTGATGGTACAAGGTGTGAGTGAATATATACAATAAGTAAGGAAGGTACTCCTGTCAGTGATGGTACAGGGTGTGAGTGAATATATACAATAAGTAAGGAAGGTACTCCTGTCAGTGATGGTACAGGGTGTGAGTGAATATATACAATAAGTAAGGAAGGTACTCCTGTCAGTGATGGTACAAGGTGTGAGTGAATATATACAATAAGTAAGGAAGGTACTCCTGTCAGTGATGGTACAAGGTGTGAGTGAATATATACAATAAGTAAGGAAGGTACTCCTGTCAGTGATGGTACAAGGTGTGAGTGAATATATACAATAAGTAAGGAAGGTACTCCTGTCAGTGATGGTACAAGGTGTGAGTGAATATATACAATAAGTAAGGAAGGTACTCCTGTCAGTGATGGTACAAGGTGTGAGTGAATATATACAATAAGTAAGGAAGGTACTCCTGTCAGTGATGGTACAAGGTGTGAGTGAATATATACAATAAGTAAGGAAGGTACTCCTGTCAGTGATGGTACAAGGTGTGAGTGAATATATACAATAAGTAAGGAAGGTACTCCTGTCAGTGATGGTACAAGGTGTGAGTGAATATATACAATAAGTAAGGAAGGTACTCCTGTCAGTGATGGTACAAGGTGTGAGTGAATATATACAATAAGTAAGGAAGGTACTCCTGTCAGTGATGGTACAAGGTGTGAGTGAATATATACAATAAGTAAGGAAGGTACTCCTGTCAGTGATGGTACAGGGTGTGAGTGAATATATACAATAAGTAAGGAAGGTACTCCTGTCAGTGATGGTACAAGGTGTGAGTGAATATATACAATAAGTAAGGAAGGTACTCCTGTCAGTGATGGTACAAGGTGTGAGTGAATATATACAATAAGTAAGGAAGGTACTCCTGTCAGTGATGGTACAAGGTGTGAGTGAATATATACAATAAGTAAGGAAGGTACTCCTGTCAGTGATGGTACAAGGTGTGAGTGAATATATACAATAAGTAAGGAAGGTACTCCTGTCAGTGATGGTACAAGGTGTGAGTGAATATATACAATAAGTAAGGAAGGTACTCCTGTCAGTGATGGTACAAGGTGTGAGTGAATATATACAATAAGTAAGGAAGGTACTCCTGTCAGTGATGGTACAAGGTGTGAGTGAATATATACAATAAGTAAGGAAGGTACTCCTGTCAGTGATGGTACAAGGTGTGAGTGAATATATACAATAAGTAAGGAAGGTACTCCTGTCAGTGATGGTACAAGGTGTGAGTGAATATATACAATAAGTAAGGAAGGTACTCCTGTCAGTGATGGTACAGGGTGTGAGTGAATATATACAATAAGTAAGGAAGGTACTCCTGTCAGTGATGGTACAAGGTGTGAGTGAATATATACAATAAGTAAGGAAGGTACTCCTGTCAGTGATGGTACAAGGTGTGAGTGAATATATACAATAAGTAAGGAAGGTACTCCTGTCAGTGATGGTACAAGGTGTGAGTGAATATATACAATAAGTAAGGAAGGTACTCCTGTCAGTGATGGTACAAGGTGTGAGTGAATATATACAATAAGTAAGGAAGGTACTCCTGTCAGTGATGGTACAAGGTGTGAGTGAATATATACAATAAGTAAGGAAGGTACTCCTGTCAGTGATGGTACAAGGTGTGAGTGAATATATACAATAAGTAAGGAAGGTACTCCTGTCAGTGATGGTACAAGGTGTGAGTGAATATATACAATAAGTAAGGAAGGTACTCCTGTCAGTGATGGTACAGGGTGTGAGTGAATATATACAATAAGTAAGGAAGGTACTCCTGTCAGTGATGGTACAAGGTGTGAGTGAATATATACAATAAGTAAGGAAGGTACTCCTGTCAGTGATGGTACAAGGTGTGAGTGAATATATACAATAAGTAAGGAAGGTACTCCTGTCAGTGATGGTACAAGGTGTGAGTGAATATATACAATAAGTAAGGAAGGTACTCCTGTCAGTGATGGTACAGGGTGTGAGTGAATATATACAATAAGTAAGGAAGGTACTCCTGTCAGTGATGGTACAAGGTGTGAGTGAATATATACAATAAGTAAGGAAGGTACTCCTGTCAGTGATGGTACAAGGTGTGAGTGAATATATACAATAAGTAAGGAAGGTACTCCTGTCAGTGATGGTACAAGGTGTGAGTGAATATATACAATAAGTAAGGAAGGTACTCCTGTCAGTGATGGTACAAGGTGTGAGTGAATATATACAATAAGTAAGGAAGGTACTCCTGTCAGTGATGGTACAAGGTGTGAGTGAATATATACAATAAGTAAGGAAGGTACTCCTGTCAGTGATGGTACAAGGTGTGAGTGAATATATACAATAAGTAAGGAAGGTACTCCTGTCAGTGATGGTACAAGGTGTGAGTGAATATATACAATAAGTAAGGAAGGTACTCCTGTCAGTGATGGTACAAGGTGTGAGTGAATATATACAATAAGTAAGGAAGGTACTCCTGTCAGTGATGGTACAAGGTGTGAGTGAATATATACAATAAGTAAGGAAGGTACTCCTGTCAGTGATGGTACAAGGTGTGAGTGAATATATACAATAAGTAAGGAAGGTACTCCTGTCAGTGATGGTACAAGGTGTGAGTGAATATATACAATAAGTAAGGAAGGTACTCCTGTCAGTGATGGTACAAGGTGTGAGTGAATATATACAATAAGTAAGGAAGGTACTCCTGTCAGTGATGGTACAAGGTGTGAGTGAATATATACAATAAGTAAGGAAGGTACTCCTGTCAGTGATGGTACAAGGTGTGAGTGAATATATACAATAAGTAAGGAAGGTACTCCTGTCAGTGATGGTACAAGGTGTGAGTGAATATATACAATAAGTAAGGAAGGTACTCCTGTCAGTGATGGTACAGGGTGTGAGTGAATATATACAATAAGTAAGGAAGGTACTCCTGTCAGTGATGGTACAAGGTGTGAGTGAATATATACAATAAGTAAGGAAGGTACTCCTGTCAGTGATGGTACAGGGTGTGAGTGAATATATACAATAAGTAAGGAAGGTACTCCTGTCAGTGATGGTACAAGGTGTGAGTGAATATATACAATAAGTAAGGAAGGTACTCCTGTCAGTGATGGTACAAGGTGTGAGTGAATATATACAATAAGTAAGGAAGGTACTCCTGTCAGTGATGGTACAAGGTGTGAGTGAATATATACAATAAGTAAGGAAGGTACTCCTGTCAGTGATGGTACAGGGTGTGAGTGAATATATACAATAAGTAAGGAAGGTACTCCTGTCAGTGATGGTACAAGGTGTGAGTGAATATATACAATAAGTAAGGAAGGTACTCCTGTCAGTGATGGTACAAGGTGTGAGTGAATATATACAATAAGTAAGGAAGGTACTCCTGTCAGTGATGGTACAGGGTGTGAGTGAATATATACAATAAGTAAGGAAGGTACTCCTGTCAGTGATGGTACAAGGTGTGAGTGAATATATACAATAAGTAAGGAAGGTACTCCTGTCAGTGATGGTACAAGGTGTGAGTGAATATATACAATAAGTAAGGAAGGTACTCCTGTCAGTGATGGTACAAGGTGTGAGTGAATATATACAATAAGTAAGGAAGGTACTCCTGTCAGTGATGGTACAAGGTGTGAGTGAATATATACAATAAGTAAGGAAGGTACTCCTGTCAGTGATGGTACAAGGTGTGAGTGAATATATACAATAAGTAAGGAAGGTACTCCTGTCAGTGATGGTACAAGGTGTGAGTGAATATATACAATAAGTAAGGAAGGTACTCCTGTCAGTGATGGTACAAGGTGTGAGTGAATATATACAATAAGTAAGGAAGGTACTCCTGTCAGTGATGGTACAAGGTGTGAGTGAATATATACAATAAGTAAGGAAGGTACTCCTGTCAGTGATGGTACAAGGTGTGAGTGAATATATACAATAAGTAAGGAAGGTACTCCTGTCAGTGATGGTACAAGGTGTGAGTGAATATATACAATAAGTAAGGAAGGTACTCCTGTCAGTGATGGTACAGGGTGTGAGTGAATATATACAATAAGTAAGGAAGGTACTCCTGTCAGTGATGGTACAAGGTGTGAGTGAATATATACAATAAGTAAGGAAGGTACTCCTGTCAGTGATGGTACAAGGTGTGAGTGAATATATACAATAAGTAAGGAAGGTACTCCTGTCAGTGATGGTACAAGGTGTGAGTGAATATATACAATAAGTAAGGAAGGTACTCCTGTCAGTGATGGTACAGGGTGTGAGTGAATATATACAATAAGTAAGGAAGGTACTCCTGTCAGTGATGGTACAAGGTGTGAGTGAATATATACAATAAGTAAGGAAGGTACTCCTGTCAGTGATGGTACAGGGTGTGAGTGAATATATACAATAAGTAAGGAAGGTACTCCTGTCAGTGATGGTACAAGGTGTGAGTGAATATATACAATAAGTAAGAATATATACAATAAGTAAGGAAGGTACTCCTGTCAGTGATGGTACAAGGTGTGAGTGAATATATACAATAAGTAAGGAAGGTACTCCTGTCAGTGATGGTACAGGGTGTGAGTGAATATATACAATAAGTAAGGAAGGTACTCCTGTCAGTGATGGTACAAGGGTGTGAGTGAATATATACAATAAGTAAGGAAGGTACTCCTGTCAGTGATGGTACAAGGTGTGAGTGAATATATACAATAAGTAAGGAAGGTACTCCTGTCAGTGATGGTACAAGGTGTGAGTGAATATATACAATAAGTAAGGAAGGTACTCCTGTCAGTGATGGTACAAGGTGTGAGTGAATATATACAATAAGTAAGGAAGGTACTCCTGTCAGTGATGGTACAAGGTGTGAGTGAATATATACAATAAGTAAGGAAGGTACTCCTGTCAGTGATGGTACAAGGTGTGAGTGAATATATACAATAAGTAAGGAAGGTACTCCTGTCAGTGATGGTACAAGGTGTGAGTGAATATATACAATAAGTAAGGAAGGTACTCCTGTCAGTGATGGTACAGGGTGTGAGTGAATATATACAATAAGTAAGGAAGGTACTCCTGTCAGTGATGGTACAAGGTGTGAGTGAATATATACAATAAGTAAGGAAGGTACTCCTGTCAGTGATGGTACAAGGTGTGAGTGAATATATACAATAAGTAAGGAAGGTACTCCTGTCAGTGATGGTACAAGGTGTGAGTGAATATATACAATAAGTAAGGAAGGTACTCCTGTCAGTGATGGTACAAGGTGTGAGTGAATATATACAATAAGTAAGGAAGGTACTCCTGTCAGTGATGGTACAAGGTGTGAGTGAATATATACAATAAGTAAGGAAGGTACTCCTGTCAGTGATGGTACAGGGTGTGAGTGAATATATACAATAAGTAAGGAAGGTACTCCTGTCAGTGATGGTACAAGGTGTGAGTGAATATATACAATAAGTAAGGAAGGTACTCCTGTCAGTGATGGTACAAGGTGTGAGTGAATATATACAATAAGTAAGGAAGGTACTCCTGTCAGTGATGGTACAAGGTGTGAGTGAATATATACAATAAGTAAGGAAGGTACTCCTGTCAGTGATGGTACAAGGTGTGAGTGAATATATACAATAAGTAAGGAAGGTACTCCTGTCAGTGATGGTACAAGGTGTGAGTGAATATATACAATAAGTAAGGAAGGTACTCCTGTCAGTGATGGTACAAGGTGTGAGTGAATATATACAATAAGTAAGGAAGGTACTCCTGTCAGTGATGGTACAAGGTGTGAGTGAATATATACAATAAGTAAGGAAGGTACTCCTGTCAGTGATGGTACAAGGTGTGAGTGAATATATACAATAAGTAAGGAAGGTACTCCTGTCAGTGATGGTACAAGGTGTGAGTGAATATATACAATAAGTAAGGAAGGTACTCCTGTCAGTGATGGTACAGGGTGTGAGTGAATATATACAATAAGTAAGGAAGGTACTCCTGTCAGTGATGGTACAAGGTGTGAGTGAATATATACAATAAGTAAGGAAGGTACTCCTGTCAGTGATGGTACAAGGTGTGAGTGAATATATACAATAAGTAAGGAAGGTACTCCTGTCAGTGATGGTACAAGGTGTGAGTGAATATATACAATAAGTAAGGAAGGTACTCCTGTCAGTGATGGTACAAGGTGTGAGTGAATATATACAATAAGTAAGGAAGGTACTCCTGTCAGTGATGGTACAGGGTGTGAGTGAATATATACAATAAGTAAGGAAGGTACTCCTGTCAGTGATGGTACAAGGTGTGAGTGAATATATACAATAAGTAAGGAAGGTACTCCTGTCAGTGATGGTACAAGGTGTGAGTGAATATATACAATAAGTAAGGAAGGTACTCCTGTCAGTGATGGTACAAGGTGTGAGTGAATATATACAATAAGTAAGGAAGGTACTCCTGTCAGTGATGGTACAGGGTGTGAGTGAATATATACAATAAGTAAGGAAGGTACTCCTGTCAGTGATGGTACAAGGTGTGAGTGAATATATACAATAAGTAAGGAAGGTACTCCTGTCAGTGATGGTACAAGGTGTGAGTGAATATATACAATAAGTAAGGAAGGTACTCCTGTCAGTGATGGTACAAGGTGTGAGTGAATATATACAATAAGTAAGGAAGGTACTCCTGTCAGTGATGGTACAAGGTGTGAGTGAATATATACAATAAGTAAGGAAGGTACTCCTGTCAGTGATGGTACAGGGTGTGAGTGAATATATACAATAAGTAAGGAAGGTACTCCTGTCAGTGATGGTACAAGGTGTGAGTGAATATATACAATAAGTAAGGAAGGTACTCCTGTCAGTGATGGTACAAGGTGTGAGTGAATATATACAATAAGTAAGGAAGGTACTCCTGTCAGTGATGGTACAAGGTGTGAGTGAATATATACAATAAGTAAGGAAGGTACTCCTGTCAGTGATGGTACAAGGTGTGAGTGAATATATACAATAAGTAAGGAAGGTACTCCTGTCAGTGATGGTACAGGGTGTGAGTGAATATATACAATAAGTAAGGAAGGTACTCCTGTCAGTGATGGTACAAGGTGTGAGTGAATATATACAATAAGTAAGGAAGGTACTCCTGTCAGTGATGGTACAAGGTGTGAGTGAATATATACAATAAGTAAGGAAGGTACTCCTGTCAGTGATGGTACAAGGTGTGAGTGAATATATACAATAAGTAAGGAAGGTACTCCTGTCAGTGATGGTACAAGGTGTGAGTGAATATATACAATAAGTAAGGAAGGTACTCCTGTCAGTGATGGTACAGGGTGTGAGTGAATATATACAATAAGTAAGGAAGGTACTCCTGTCAGTGATGGTACAAGGTGTGAGTGAATATATACAATAAGTAAGGAAGGTACTCCTGTCAGTGATGGTACAAGGTGTGAGTGAATATATACAATAAGTAAGGAAGGTACTCCTGTCAGTGATGGTACAAGGTGTGAGTGAATATATACAATAAGTAAGGAAGGTACTCCTGTCAGTGATGGTACAGGGTGTGAGTGAATATATACAATAAGTAAGGAAGGTACTCCTGTCAGTGATGGTACAAGGTGTGAGTGAATATATACAATAAGTAAGGAAGGTACTGCTGTCAGTGATGGTACAAGGTGTGAGTGAATATATACAATAAGTAAGGAAGGTACTCCTGTCAGTGATGGTACAGGGTGTGAGTGAATATATACAATAAGTAAGGAAGGTACTCCTGTCAGTGTTGGTACAAGGTGAGAGTGAATATATATACAATAAGTAAGGAAGGTAATCCTGTCAGTGATGGTACAGGGTGTGAGTGAATATATACAATAAGTAAGGAAGGTACTCCTGTCAGTGATGGTACAAGGTGTGAGTGAATATATACAATAAGTAAGGAAGGTACTCCTGTCAGTGATGGTACAAGGTGTGAGTGAATATATACAATAAGTAAGGAAGGTACTCCTGTCAGTGATGGTACAAGGTGTGAGTGAATATATACAATAAGTAAGGAAGGTACTCCTGTCAGTGATGGTACAGGGTGTGAGTGAATATATACAATAAGTAAGGAAGGTACTCCTGTCAGTGATGGTACAGGGTGTGAGTGAATATATACAATAAGTAAGGAAGGTACTCCTGTCAGTGATGGTACAAGGTGTGAGTGAATATATACAATAAGTAAGGAAGGTACTCCTGTCAGTGATGGTACAAGGTGTGAGTGAATATATACAATAAGTAAAGGAAGGTACTCCTGTCAGTGATGGTACAAGGTGTGAGTGAATATATACAATAAGTAAGGAAGGTACTCCTGTCAGTGATGGTACAAGGTGTGAGTGAATATATACAATAAGTAAGGAAGGTACTCCTGTCAGTGATGGTACAGGGTGTGAGTGAATATATACAATAAGTAAGGAAGGTACTCCTGTCAGTGATGGTACAAGGTGTGAGTGAATATATACAATAAGTAAGGAAGGTACTCCTGTCAGTGATGGTACAAGGTGTGAGTGAATATATACAATAAGTAAGGAAGGTACTCCTGTCAGTGATGGTACAGGGTGTGAGTGAATATATACAATAAGTAAGGAAGGTACTCCTGTCAGTGATGGTACAAGGTGTGAGTGAATATATACAATAAGTAAGGAAGGTACTCCTGTCAGTGATGGTACAAGGTGTGAGTGAATATATACAATAAGTAAGGAAGGTACTCCTGTCAGTGATGGTACAAGGTGTGAGTGAATATATACAATAAGTAAGGAAGGTACTCCTGTCAGTGATGGTACAAGGTGTGAGTGAATATATACAATAAGTAAGGAAGGTACTCCTGTCAGTGATGGTACAAGGTGTGAGTGAATATATACAATAAGTAAGGAAGGTACTCCTGTCAGTGATGGTACAAGGTGTGAGTGAATATATACAATAAGTAAGGAAGGTACTCCTGTCAGTGATGGTACAAGGTGTGAGTGAATATATACAATAAGTAAGGAAGGTACTCCTGTCAGTGATGGTACAAGGTGTGAGTGAATATATACAATAAGTAAGGAAGGTACTCCTGTCAGTGATGGTACAAGGTGTGAGTGAATATATACAATAAGTAAGGAAGGTACTCCTGTCAGTGATGGTACAAGGTGTGAGTGAATATATACAATAAGTAAGGAAGGTACTCCTGTCAGTGATGGTACAAGGTGTGAGTGAATATATACAATAAGTAAGGAAGGTACTCCTGTCAGTGATGGTACAGGGTGTGAGTGAATATATACAATAAGTAAGGAAGGTACTCCTGTCAGTGATGGTACAGGGTGTGAGTGAATATATATATACAATAAGTAAGGAAGGTACTCCTGTCAGTGATGGTACAGGGTGTGAGTGAATATATACAATAAGTAAGGAAGGTACTCCTGTCAGTGATGGTACAAGGTGTGAGTGAATATATACAATAAGTAAGGAAGGTACTCCTGTCAGTGATGGTACAGGGTGTGAGTGAATATATACAATAAGTAAGGAAGGTACTCCTGTCAGTGATGGTACAAGGTGTGAGTGAATATATACAATAAGTAAGGAAGGTACTCCTGTCAGTGATGGTACAAGGTGTGAGTGAATATATACAATAAGTAAGGAAGGTACTCCTGTCAGTGATGGTACAAGGTGTGAGTGAATATATACAATAAGTAAGGAAGGTACTCCTGTCAGTGATGGTACAAGGTGTGAGTGAATATATACAATAAGTAAGGAAGGTACTCCTGTCAGTGATGGTACAAGGTGTGAGTGAATATATACAATAAGTAAGGAAGGTACTCCTGTCAGTGATGGTACAGGGTGTGAGTGAATATATACAATAAGTAAGGAAGGTACTCCTGTCAGTGATGGTACAAGGTGTGAGTGAATATATACAATAAGTAAGGAAGGTACTCCTGTCAGTGATGGTACAAGGTGTGAGTGAATATATACAATAAGTAAGGAAGGTACTCCTGTCAGTGATGGTACAGGGTGTGAGTGAATATATACAATAAGTAAGGAAGGTACTCCTGTCAGTGATGGTACAAGGTGTGAGTGAATATATACAATAAGTAAGGAAGGTACTCCTGTCAGTGATGGTACAAGGTGTGAGTGAATATATACAATAAGTAAGGAAGGTACTCCTGTCAGTGATGGTACAGGGTGTGAGTGAATATATACAATAAGTAAGGAAGGTACTCCTGTCAGTGATGGTACAAGGTGTGAGTGAATATATACAATAAGTAAGGAAGGTACTCCTGTCAGTGATGGTACAAGGTGTGAGTGAATATATACAATAAGTAAGGAAGGTACTCCTGTCAGTGATGGTACAAGGTGTGAGTGAATATATACAATAAGTAAGGAAGGTACTCCTGTCAGTGATGGTACAAGGTGTGAGTGAATATATACAATAAGTAAGGAAGGTACTCCTGTCAGTGATGGTACAAGGTGTGAGTGAATATATACAATAAGTAAGGAAGGTACTCCTGTCAGTGATGGTACAGGGTGTGAGTGAATATATACAATAAGTAAGGAAGGTACTCCTGTCAGTGATGGTACAGGGTGTGAGTGAATATATACATAAAGTAAGGAGGACTATCAGTGATGGTACAGGGTGTGAGTGAATATATACAATAAGTAAGGAAGGTACTCCTGTCAGTGATGGTACAGGGTGTGAGTGAATATATACAATAAGTAAGGAAGGTACTCCTGTCAGTGATGGTACAAGGTGTGAGTGAATATATACAATAAGTAAGGAAGGTACTCCTGTCAGTGATGGTACAAGGTGTGAGTGAATATATACAATAAGTAAGGAAGGTACTCCTGTCAGTGATGGTACAGGGTGTGAGTGAATATATACAATAAGTAAGGAAGGTACTCCTGTCAGTGATGGTACAGGGTGTGAGTGAATATATACAATAAGTAAGGAAGGTACTCCTGTCAGTGATGGTACAGGGTGTGAGTGAATATATACAATAAGTAAGGAAGGTACTCCTGTCAGTGATGGTACAAGGTGTGAGTGAATATATACAATAAGTAAGGAAGGTACTCCTGTCAGTGATGGTACAGGGTGTGAGTGAATATATACAATAAGTAAGGAAGGTACTCCTGTCAGTGATGGTACAGGGTGTGAGTGAATATATACAATAAGTAAGGAAGGTACTCCTGTCAGTGATGGTACAAGGTGTGAGTGAATATATACAATAAGTAAGGAAGGTACTCCTGTCAGTGATGGTACAGGGTGTGAGTGAATATATACAATAAGTAAGGAAGGTACTCCTGTCAGTGATGGTACAAGGTGTGAGTGAATATATACAATAAGTAAGGAAGGTACTCCTGTCAGTGATGGTACAGGGTGTGAGTGAATATATACAATAAGTAAGGAAGGTACTCCTGTCAGTGATGGTACAGGGTGTGAGTGAATATATACAATAAGTAAGGAAGGTACTCCTGTCAGTGATGGTACAAGGTGTGAGTGAATATATACAATAAGTAAGGAAGGTACTCCTGTCAGTGATGGTACAGGGTGTGAGTGAATATATACAATAAGTAAGGAAGGTACTCCTGTCAGTGATGGTACAGGGTGTGAGTGAATATATATACAATAAGTAAGGAAGGTACTCCTGTCAGTGATGGTACAGGGTGTGAGTGAATATATACAATAAGTAAGGAAGGTACTCCTGTCAGTGATGGTACAGGGTGTGAGTGAATATATACAATAAGTAAGGAAGGTACTCCTGTCAGTGATGGTACAGGGTGTGAGTGAATATATACAATAAGTAAGGAAGGTACTCCTGTCAGTGATGGTACAAGGTGTGAGTGAATATATACAATAAGTAAGGAAGGTACTCCTGTCAGTGATGGTACAAGGTGTGAGTGAATATATACAATAAGTAAGGAAGGTACTCCTGTCAGTGATGGTACAGGGTGTGAGTGAATATATACAATAAGTAAGGAAGGTACTCCTGTCAGTGATGGTACAGGGTGTGAGTGAATATATACAATAAGTAAGGAAGGTACTCCTGTCAGTGATGGTACAGGGTGTGAGTGAATATATACAATAAGTAAGGAAGGTACTCCTGTCAGTGATGGTACAAGGTGTGAGTGAATATATACAATAAGTAAGGAAGGTACTCCTGTCAGTGATGGTACAGGGTGTGAGTGAATATATACAATAAGTAAGGAAGGTACTCCTGTCAGTGATGGAGTGTGAATGTACTCCCTGTCAGTGTGTGGTATATGAATGTACTCCCTGTCAATGTGTGGTATATGAATGTACTCCCTGTCAGTGTGTGGTATATGAATGTACTCCCTGTCTCTGTGTGGAGTGTGAATGTACTCCCTGTCAGTGTGTGGTAAATGAATGTACTCCCTGTCTCTGTGTGGAGTGTGAATGTACTCCCTGTCAGTGTGTGGTATATGAATGTAGTCCCTGTCTCTGTGTGGAGTGTGAATCTACTCCCTGTCTCTGTGTGGAGTGTGAATGTACTCCCTGTCTCTGTGTGGAGTGTGAATGTACTCCCTGTCAATGTGTGGAGTGTGAATGTACTCCCTGTCTCTGTGTGGAGTGTGAATGTACTCCCTGTCAATGTGTGGTATATGAATGTACTCCCTGTCTCTGTGTGGAGTGTGAATGTACTCCGTGTCAGTGTGTGGTATATCAATGTACTCCTTGTCTCTGTGTCAAGTGTGAATGTACTCCCTGTCAGTGTGTGGTATATGAATGTACTCCCTGTCTCTGTGTGGAGTGTGAATGTACTCCCTGTCAGTGTGTGGTATATGAATGTACTCCCTGTCTCTGTGTGGAGTGTGAATGTACTCCCTGTCAGTGTGTGGTAAATGAATGTACTCCCTGTCTCTGTGTGGAGTGTGAATGTACTCCCTGTCAGTGTGTGGTATATGAATGTACTCCCTGTCTCTGTGTGGAGTGTGAATGTACTCCCTGTCTCTGTGTGGAGTGTGAATGTACTCCCTGTCAGTGTGTGGAGTGTGAATGTACTCCCTGTCTCTGTGTGGAGTGTGAATGTACTCCCTGTCAGTGTGTGGAGTGTGAATGTACTCCCTGTCTCTGTGTGGAGTGTGAATGTACTCCCTGTCAGTGTGTGGAGTGTGAATGCACTCCCTGTCAATGTGTGGTATATGAATGTACTTCCTGTCTAAGTGTGGAGTACGAATGCACTCCCTGTCTGTATTTGGAGTACGAACGTACTCTCTGTCTCAGTGTGGATCATGAATGTACTGTCTGTCCCTGTGTGGGGTATGAATGAACCCCCTTTCTCTGTCTGGAGTATGAATGTACTCCCTGTCTCTGTGTGCAGTATGAATGTACTCCCTCTGTCTCCATGAATTTTATCCATGTGCTTTGGTTTCTTCTCCCATATCCTCAGCTGTATACTATATGGTCCTGTCCATTTGTGCTTTTACCTTTATCCCAATCTAACACCAAAGTGGTACATATAAGATAATAGTATAGTTATAACATTCCCACACTCGAAAATTTACTACACTGGATCTCCGATGCCCTCCCACAGGAAACAGTCCTGATGGGGGACTTTAACATAGACTAGCTCACCTGCTGCTCTCAGAATAGGGTAACCCATATTAACCTTCATGGGTTCATCCAAATTATCACATCTCCTACAAGGCCTGACAAATCATCCAAATGTCAGTCCATCCTTGACAGGATTGTGATAAACACCCCCACCCTATACTCTCAGTCTAGTTGTCTGCCTGATGGCCTTAGTGACCATCAACCAACCTTTCTTCTCAGGACCCGTACCCACCAAAACAAACTAACCAACTATCTTATAATCAGAAACAAAAAAACTTCAGCCACAGCAACTATCTCTGCACTAAAGAGCTGTAACTGGGAACCTTTTAGACAACAGCGCCTGGAAGAGGCAGTTAAATCATTCAACACTGCTTTTCTAGACATACTGAACTACCATGTACCCCCTAGAAATATCAGAGTAAAAGCCAACCATGCGCCTTGGCTAAGTAAGCACTGCAGATCCCTCCTTAAAACCAGATATAAAGCTTGGGACCAGTTTCATAAAGACAAATCCCAAGCTTCAAAATATAATTTCTGCAACTGAGAAACAAAGCAAAGTCATTAGTCAAACTTCACAAAATCAACTACCATAATATTCAAAAAAGCACCATAATAACCTTCAAACGTTCTGGGCAGCCATCAGTAATATTCTACTACCAGGTAAATCAACTACACCTACCCCAACAACAACCACTAACTCTGCAAACATAGCAACCCAATTCAACAAATACTTCACAAAAACTCTCCTATGCCCCACCAATACTCAGAACACCCCAACCACCCCTGAGCCTTTTATCTTACAGAACAACCCCAACTGTTTTACACTGCAACTAGTCCTCACTGACACCATAAAAAGTATTTAAAAAAATAAAGCTGACCACACTAGCAGCAGACAAACTCCCTGCAGACTGCTGCAAATTGCAGCAGAAACAATAGCTTATCCAGTAGCCATACTAATAAACAGATCAATATCTGAAAACTCGGTACCTGACATCTGGAAAATCTCCCACATCCTACCTCTTCACAAGGGAGGTGGGTCCACCGAGCTGACCAATTATCATCCAGTCACCATTCTGTCACCCCCTTCTAAAATCCTAGAGAGAGTCATTTATACACAATTGATGATTTATCTTCACACAGAAATTACTGTCAGACACCCAACATGGCTTTCAGCCCTCCCACAGTACCACCACAGCTCTAATGTCCTTCACTAATATAGTAATGGTAAATTTGTATCTGTGGTCTATTTGGACCATTCTAGAGCTTTCGATATGGTAAATCGCAACAAACTTATCAACATTCTTACCTCCCTAAACCACAGTACTTTTTATTTTTATTTTATTTTATTTATTTTATTTACGTTTCATGACTGGGGAAGTCCACTGGCCAAGAAGAGCCTGTTTTCAGTGGAGGCTGAGGGAGAAAAGCTCCACAATAATTGCAAGTTACATTTCACATGTTACAAAAGGACACAGCTCATACAGCTAATTAAACATTTACAGATAAGCTCCACGATAGTTGCAATTGGCTTGTCACAATGTTACAAAAATGAAAAGAAGTAATTCAGTACAGAAATTTCAACATTTACATAAAGTGAATATTTTTGTTATAAACTCAATTGTAGGTTTAACATTTCAAAATGTATAGCTACTAACCATTAGTAGGTTAGGAAATATTATGCATGGAGAGGGTAATAATATATTTAAGATTGAAGAGAATAATACAATAGATATTAGAGAGAAAATTAGTTTTCCTCTATTACCCGGTTTAAAAGCTACTTATCTGGATGCCAGCAGGCTGTTCAATGGCAACATGAACTCTCCCCCCTCTTTCCAGTTAGTTTAGGGGGTTCCCCAAGGCTCCATCCTTGGACCTCTACTGTTCTGTGTTTTCACCAACAAACTCCACACTTCTGCTCCTCACACCACAGTTATACAACACGCAGATGACTCTACACTAATATGCACAACCTCCTCCTTTCAGGACCTCCAGTCCACAACTCAAGACTCTTTCCTATTTGTCGAAACATGGCTCAAACTCCCAGCTTATTCTGAATCCCAACAAAACCAAAAGCTCCTTCTTCTCTTCCCCACAAGATCTCCTCCATCATGCCTGTCATTCAATATCACATCCAAAAGCAAAACCACTGTCTCACCAGTAACCCATACCAAACTTGTAGGTGTAGAAATCGACAATAATTTGAAATTTGATATTCACGTCTCTCAAACCATTAAGAAAGTTCACAAGAAACTAGATGTTCTCTACAGAAACACATAATTTCTAACCATAAACACAAAAGCTACCATTGCTTGCACACACCTCTTAGCAACCCTTCTGTTCAGCTCTGCAATTCTAACCAACCTCAGAAAAACTGATCGTAGTAAACTAGAATCATGTTATGATAAAATTGCCAAGTTCGACACAGACTGCCAATATAGGACACATCATTGTACACCCCTGAAACTACTTAACTGGCTAGAACTACCTCAGCTACTACTTTTTAATCAATTAACCTTTGCCCTAAAACCCTGCATCAACCAGAAAAAACTCCTGCTCTCCAAAATCTTATACAGCCGTATACCAACAATCGTACTCTGTTCCAGAAACAAACTACTTCTTGAAATCTACAAAGCACACATCTCAGCTGGGGAATCACTCTTCTCAAACTTCATTCTCAAAATATGGAATAAACTGCCAGCCCCAATAACCTCCAACTGTTCTTTAGTACAATTCAAAAAACTTTTAAAGTCTCAACTAACACTTGGCTCTGTTCTCGCACCACTCCTGGCTAACATCAGTACTCATAAGATCAGACCCTACACCTTATTAGTCTCCCACTCCTCTTATCTGAATGTATATGGGGTACAGAGCCAGTACTAACATTGCATATATCTGTTTAACTTTAATAATATGCATTCCCAAAGAAAACTTTACATGAATCATTAGATAATTGTATTCAGATCTTTGTAAATCATATATGTATTACCAGTTTATTCTTTTTTTTAAAGAAAAAGTTCTATTGTATTTTATTAATCATGTATGTTTGTCAGCTTTTGTAATCTGTATTGCCAGAGCTTTTCTCCCCGGGCCTCCGCTGAAAAAAGACCTGTGTCCATTCGGACTTTCCCGGTAAACAAATGTAAGGTAAATAATAAATGATGTTGCTGTTTTGATGGACGAATGGCTTTAGTTCAGAAATGTAATAACACAATGCATGTCACTGCATTGTACTGTGTAAGCTGGTACAGTACGTTCGCAGTGTTTTTGACCTTTCTTCCCTGTGTGTGACCATCGAGTTGGTATACGTATTTTAGGGGTATAGGGGAGCACCTCTGCAAAAAATATTTTTGATATTTAATTTTTATTAAACACTGAATCAGAAAATGTGTGCTTTGATGGTTTGGAGGTAAACCAAGGACAGCTATGTCTTTTTGGAAGGATAGGAAGACACGCACTATTTCAACATAAGATTCATATATCCATGTAATTAGTTTACTGGGGAGCCACTGTTTTATTAGCTTTGAATATTAAACTTTAGATACAGGTTATATTTCCTGTGATTAGAGTGTACATACTGAGTAAACTATAGATGAATGTTAATGACCCCATCTGTTGTGTGATTACATGTCATGGTCATTGACCTTATGTAACAAACCCTCACCCCACTAGACACTGGATTTAGCCCTACCCAGTTAGTTGCTTTCTGCAGCCCTTCCTTGCTTTGACGTCACTAGATGCCTCTGGTAATTTCTTATTTAAGAGACATTAATCTTTATATGATAGCTATAAAACAAGAAGGGTAAGATTCATTGGGTAAGTAGAAATGAAAGATTTTAAGTTTGAAATGTGTTATGAGGTTTGGTGACTGGTAGGAAATTGTGGTATACATGTATTACTGAACATTTTTTTTTATGAAGGTAGATACATTAAGATACATGTTCAAAAAAGAGGTAGAATTATAAACAGGAGACTTAGATATCAGGGAATACCAGAATGGTCTAACATTTTTTGGCAGTTTACCCTTTCTAAACTAACTGTTAAATAAAGCATGAAGTATAAAACTTTGGCTGAAAGGAAGTGTCACAAGCAAGGATCCAGTGCACAGGAAGATGTGTTGTTGTTGTTGTTTGTCTTTTCGTTTTTTCCCTGTTAGGGGTCACCACAGTACAACTCCGGTCCACTAATGATTGGCAGTCGATTTTTATGGTGTCAAGTTGCCAGCCTGATGCCCAATCTTCAGCGAAGGCACGCCCACTCACGCATGTCTTTCGGGAGGCCACTAGACCGTGAGGAGGACATGCAGACTCCACACAGAAGGCACTCCAGCCAAGAATCGAACATGAGAACCTCTTGCTGTGAGGCAACAACGCTACCACTGTAGCGCCGCGGCTTATGTGTGTTTTCTTAAAATGTATGGAGTATGTTATATGATGAACTTCAGTATGAAGAAATAAAAAAGTATGGCAATTAAGATTTGGAGATTATGGGATTCTGTGGGATACAGCTGAAACACTGGTACGTCCTTAAGGCTCATTTACATATATCCAATGGGCCTTCACTACAGGAAGTTTAAGGTATCACACAGTGAATATTCTAGCTTTGTTAAATCTTTCTTGTAGTATCTATCTATCTATCTATCTATCTATCTATCTATCTATCTATCTATCTATCTATCTAATCACTAGCCAGTCAGCTAGCTCCTGATAGATCCAGTCTTCTTAACTCTTCTCCCAGCTCTCTTCCTACCTTCCGATTACTACCCACCTCAACTAATTTTATTTACATACTCATTCTAAAACCTAAGCCTTGTACTCCTTCTGCTGACCAGATCTCAGCCAAATACCTGCAAAAAGCAGCTAAAGAAGTAGCTTACCCGATATCCATCCTGATTAATAGAACTACTAATGAGGGAAGCATCCCTAACATCTGGAAAATCTCACATATTATCCCCCTACACAAAGGTGTCAACTCAAATGAATACTCTAACTATCGACCTATAGCCCTACTATCCCCCTTAGCAAAAATAATGGAAAAATGTATTCACCATCAGCTTCTAAACCATTTAATTCAACATAACATACTAGCTGAAAGCCAACATGGCTTTAGATCATTCCACAGTACTACTACTACTCTCTTATCTTTTACTGATACCATTAACAAAAATCGCAATAACAATGTTCTCTCTTCCTCTCTATTTATTGATCTCTCAAAAGCATTTGATATGGTAAACCACTCTTTACTTATAAATATTCTGAAGTCACTCTCTCTTGATACTCTGGCTATACAATAGTTTAGTTCCTACCTCAGCAATAGGCAACAGGCTGTGGTCTGGGAGAATAAACTATCATCCCACCTGCCAGTCTCACTGGGTGTCCCTCAGGGCTCCATTCTAGGCCCTCTCTTATTCTCAATATTTATCAATGATCTCTACTTAGCTATTCCTCATGCAACCTGTATACAATATGCAGATGATTCAAATTTAATCTGTGCAGCTGAATCTTCATCTGAACTACAATCCCTAACTCAGAAGATATTTAACATAGTAGAGACTTGGTTCTTAAAACATTGCCTCCCCTTGAATCCCAAAAAAACAAAGCTCCTTCTCTTTACTCCTACCCGTAAATCCATGCCTTTAGATTTCTCTGTTATTTCTAACAATGGCACCCTCATATCCCCTGATTCTACCACCAAACTCCTAAGAATTACAATAGACAATAACCTTAATTTTGATACCCATATTAATAACACTATAAAAACAGTCAACAGAAAAATGGGCTCCCTATACAGGGTCAAGTACTTTCTCACTCCAACAGCCGGAACTACTATTGCCCACTCCCATCTAATCTCAACACTCCTCTATGCCTCACCAATATGCACCAACCTATCCAAGAAGAATCTTCTCAAAATAACTACATCTTATAATAACATTGCCGGATTTGTAACTGGTAATCCATTTAGAACTCATCACTGTCAGAATCTAAAACAACTAGGATGGCTTGAACTGCAAAATCAGCTTCATTTTAACCAACTTACCATTGCCCATAAGATCCTCAACCAGCCTAACAACACTCCTATACTCTCAAACCTCATTACTCCGTATAAAAATCTCAATACCTTACACTCTGCTAACAAACTTCTGCTTAGTATTAGTAAGTCTAACAACATGGCAGGTAACTCTCTTTTCTCAAACACAACTGGGAAATACTGGAATCTTCTACCTAGTGATCTTACTTCACTTCCTTCCTTACCCCACTTCAAACAAAAACTCAAAATATACCTTAGAACACACTGGTTATGCCCTTGCACCAACCCTGACTAACCCACCACCTCTTTCTCGTAACTTCACTCTGACTTTTAATTCAATGCTTTTTACTGCAAACATTGCAGGAATTGTAAACCTGCATACAGTTATGATCTACCTCATGTAGATATCTTGTTCTATATGTTGTAAATACTCTTATGCAACCATTCTCAGGAATTGTAAACCTGAAAAAAGTTCAAACTACCTCATGTGAATATCTTGTTATATACTTTTGTAAATATTGTTCTGCAATGTACTGTAAAATGTTTTGAATCATCTGCTATGTTGAATTGATTGTAACCTTATATATACTGTTTTGAAATTGTAACCTTATACGTATTGGTATAATGTATCTGTCTTGGAGCTTTTCTCCCCGGGCCTCTACTGAAAATGGACATATATCCAGTTGGACTAGCCCAGTCAACAAATGTAAAATGAAATAAAATAAATAAATAATCTATCTATCTATCTCTCTAGCTCTCTCTCTCTTGTGATATAGACATAGATATATCAGATTATCGAAGTTTCAAAACTTCAAAAGTCATATGGTTGGGACCATATGATCGAAGGTTGGAAACTTCAAATGTTTTGAATGGAGATAGAGGTACAGCACAGAATGGGAAATTTACCCTTTTCTGCGATGTAGTGTGATCTCAAAGTTAGTATATTTAATTAGCAGGGAATGTAGGGCATGAAGGGGTGCTTGCTGCCCAGCAAAAACATCAAAAATATAATTTTTTGTCCTTTATTTTTTTTTTAATGTTCGAAGTTCCGAAACTTCGATCATATGGTCTCGGTCATATGAATTTTCAAAGTTTCATAACTTCGATAATCTGACATACATCCAGATATCGATATGCACACACAGTAGCACAGAGTGGTAGATCTTTATAGTGTCCAAATAAATATGAATATTGTAAAAAATGCCGCATTTTGTGTATAAAGTGAGCAAAACATATATGTAAATA
>NC_056746.1:1331384192-1331474192 GCF_019279795.1 Protopterus annectens | reverse complement strand
TAAGCCCTAGCTAGGTGTGACAGGAGCTTGTATTTGAATTTCTCATAATTCATCACATTATGAACCTACATAGGGGGTAGGTTCCAGTTTCTATCATAACATCATGATGTAATAATTAATAAAAAGTCTCAGTGGATTGCCATGAAGGATGACACAATTATACTCAGCAAACATTATTTCATATATTATGTGTACATGCAACACGATTTATGAAGAACCACTAAACTGCTGTATCAGTCTGCCTTCTAGATTAACATTGCTATTGTTTTTCCAGTTACCAGCTGTGATGTAATAACATTTCTCTGAGCAAAAAAGGTAACAAACAACAGCATGCAAACCAGATTTACTTAGCTATATTTTGTCATGTATTAATCAACTTTTTTCTTCAGCAATAAGATTACTATACATGAAAAATTAAACTTGTTTAAATGACACTCAGAGAAAAAACAGAATAATGGGTTATGTAAGCAAAACTAGAAAAAAAGTAGTTATTTTGGCTTATGAAATGTATTCAGAATTTATGCAACAAATTCTGGGCTATGAGGAAAACATCTATATATATATATATATATATATATATATATATATATATATATATATATATATATATATATATATCTACACGTATAGGTTTATAGTCTTACAGTCAAAATGTTGAGCATAGGTTCTGCGACCATAGGAATGTCAAATGGCAGATGGCCAATTCCCATGTTGCCAAACATGAAATTAGTGATAGTTCATATCAGCGAATGCCACTGTGCACACACACACACACACACACACACACACACACACACGAATACATATCAACAATTATTTCTTCCACTAAGCTATGATGTTATGCAATAATTTAATATATGACTACTTAAAATTGTTTGTGTCATGATGTATGTGATTAAAGTGCACTTATTTTGTTCATGGATGGCATATGCTATAATTTGCAGGTTACTAATTAGCATAACATTAACCATACTGTCATACTAAAAGACCATGCAAGACAATCACTTCTAAGAATACTATATTTTACTTTCAAATACAAAATAACAGTCAGTGTCAAAAATTAGCAGGAGTAGATTATATTTCTCAGGATTCTGTATTACTGCTGCCCTTTTCACATTTACTTTTTAAAATGACAGTCTTTTTTTTCTTTCTAAGAATATATACTGAATTAATCAAGTGCAGTTTCATCAGGGAAATTGCAGAATTTGTTAAATGGCTGCATTCAAGAAATCATTTGCAGGTTAACTTCATCATTATGGAAATGACCTGTCACTAGCTTGTATCTCGGTCTGCTTTTATGCTGATTATATCTAAACTGAAGAGTAAGACTCACCTTCATCAAAGCAGGTCACCCTTTACCCAATAATTTTTATCAGTATTAGGGAAAGGTAATATGATATACATTATTTACACTTTATCCACTATTTTACAATTGATATGGAAGAAATTAATTTATACGCATTAGCAGTTACACTGCCATTTTGGCCATTTATACTTTCCCATACCTTCTTACAATATTATGATATATCTTAGATCTGGTTTCCCTAACTGATATGTCAATTTCTAAAGAGTTGTTGTTGTGTCTTTCGGCTTTTCCCGGTTAGGGGTCGCCACAGCGGAATTCCAGTCCGCTAATGATTGGCAGTAGATTTTTACATGCCGAGTTGCCAGCTCTGACGCACAACCTTCAACGAAGGTACGCCCATTCACACGTCTCCACACAGAAGACGCTCTAGCTGAGAATCAAACAGGACAATGTCTTACTGTGAGGCGACAACGCTACCGCAGCACCATCACCGCAGTTCTAAAGAGTAACATGTGAAATGACAAGGCCTGGAACATACAATGGCACAAATAATGTCTAAGATGAGCTGTAGTGGAAATTAATCACTATTTTCATTTGTTAATACTTTTAATTTTAGTCTGTATTTCCATAACATAGTTGCATATTACTGAGGAGAATCACTTGAAATATTATGATTATGATTGAACAACAAAGTCTGACTGCCAGTGTAGAATCGTCGTTCTGAAGATGGGTAATACTTTTACATTTATATTAACGCTGACAAAACAAACTAGATTATAAAATAATACATGATATCAACAAAAAGTGGAAATAACTCTGAAGAAAACCATCATTCATACTTTTGACATTTTTGCACAGGATAATAGAAACTGAATGTTGTCTTCTTTGTTAGTTATGTAAACTGACAGAATTGTTATACATACGTCTAAACATTGTAAAACCACTCCTTGCTGTAACAAAATCTCAAGTCTTTCTGAATGACAATGCAATTGATACCATGTGTTTCTACAGCAAATATAATTTGTGAAAATTTATACAAAAATATGTCTGAAATTCATTGCATCATATTGATGGAAAGATTTTGAATCTGTTTGTCTTTCTAACTGTAAAGAAAAATTTTGCTGAAAAGTGTTATTATTTAAAATCATTCAATGTTATTGTTCACAAGATATTTACATCTGACATTTGCTTTTTTAACTTGTCTCTTCAGGAAAGGCTGAGGAGTCCAAGGATTTATTTAGGCTCTGAGCAGTTAACTTTTCATGTCAGCTGAGATTTAATGAGTCAACCTGGTAGAATCACTCAACAGAATTCATTTTTAGAGGAGGTTTTGGGAAGGAAATTGTACTTATCAGTAAAACTGTAGCAACATCAACAGTAAACAAGGATGCACTGCAGTGTGTATAGTTAATTAATAATTAAAGTAAATGTGACTGAAGTCAGGATCAGTGAGACCACCTCCACCAAGTGACTGGTCTTCAGCAGACTATCTCAGGCTACATGCTGGGCCTGCTCCTGTTTGGCATTTATTTCTCAGAAGTCTAGGCTAATGTCAAATTCCTCTGGCTTACCAATTTCACAGATGAATGTGAACTGGGAGTTATCATAAATTCCCTGCATGACACTAATATCCTGCAAAAGGATCTAAAAAAATGAATGACTCGTGCCAAAGTCATATATGAAAACCATCCCACCATATCAGTTATATATGGTCTACCTAAAGTTCATAAAGACCAGTTGAAACCTCCTCTCCGACCTATTGTGTCAGGTAGGAGATGGCTAACTGAGCCCATGTCTATATATGTGGAAAAACAGCTTAAGAATGTGTTAAATATCATAGACACCGTATTGAGGGACAGCAAACAGTTTACGGAACAATTGTATGTTTGGGCCAGTCATATAAATGACATTGACATTAGTAATGTGCTCTTTGTAACACTTGATGTGAACTCTCTATTCACAGTGATCCCCAATGATGAGGGAATTGAGAACGTAAGGCATTTTTTGAGTAAAGAGAGTAATTTTTCCACTACTAAAGTTAATATGATTTGTGCCTTACTGGACTTAATTCTAGAAAATAATGTATTTTTGTTTGAGAATGAGTTTTTTTCTCCAAAAAGTGGGGGTCGCTATGGGCACAGCATGTGCAAATACATATGCTAACATTGTGCTGACCTATTGGGAGAAAGAGATGTTTTTTTGTTGTGATTTTTTTCAAGCAATATGTCACTTTTTACAAACACTTTGTTGATGATATCTTTTTTACATGGCATGGTGATGAAATACAGTTAGAGAGCTTTGTTAGATTTTTAGGGAGTACTACCTCTTATCTCTCGTTCTCTATGCATTAATCCCAAATTAAGACTGACTTTTTAGACATCAATGTAAATAAAAATATCTTTGGTAACATTTCAACTAGGCTATATAGAAAAAGTTGTAGGAAGAACAACATCCTACATCGTTCTAGTATGCACCCCACACACGTAACCAGGAATATAGTTAAAAATCAGGTATTATGCTATAAGAGGCTGCACACTGATGAGTAAGACCTACAAGAGGCATTAGTGAATCTACAAGTAGATCTTGTTGACAGGGGGTATAAGGTGTATGAAGTAGACAAAGCTATAGAAGAAATAAGTACTTTGGAGTATAATAGAATTAGACCATATTTTTCTGAAGGGCTCTCTGCTACTGCACATGATGAAAGGAGAAAGGGCACAGAGATGGTAAATAGAGTGTGGCTGACTTTCTCTAGTGACGTCGATAAGATCTGTGACATAGTAATGAAGAATTGGCCCATTCTATTAACAGATCCAGAGATTAGTAGGGTTGTAGGCTCTACCCCCAGATTCAGTTTTAAGAATAGCAAAAATGTGAAACAGCATCTATGCTATAAAAGCAATAGAATGAATGAATGGTTCACCTTGCAGCGCAAAGGTACTTATGCCTGTAGGGCTTGTAAGATCTGTTCTAACATATGGTCCACTTGTATGGTTAAGCATCCATTGCATTTAACACCCATAGAATTTTCTTTCTATGTGGATTGCTGCACCAAGAATATAGTGTATTTAGCCAAGTGTAACCTATGTAGTGCATTCTATATAGGCAAAACTAACCATATGCTGAAGGAGAGGGTTATGGAGCATTTAAATGATATACGTAACAATAAACCTACAAATGCATTGGCAAAGCATGTGTTAGACTGTGGCGTCCAACATAGGTTTAAGTTTTTAGTCTTACAAAAAATTTATGAGGGTCTCAGAGAAGGAGATCTTTGTAATGAGACTGAATATTTAGAACTAAGATGGATAGTTGACTTTAAGGCTTATGTTCCACCTGGGTTGAACAGCGCTGTCTCTTTAAAGTCCCTTTTGAGAAAAAGGGGTTTGCCTCATTGCTTTTTAATGTATGTTTTTATTGGTTGTTTTATATTTTTAAACTGTGAATGTATATTCAGTTTTTATTAAGGTCTGAAGAGGAGGGTAACCTCGAAAGCGCTCACCTTTTTATTGGAATAAAGTGCGTTTCACTCTGCAGCAAATACGCCTTTTTATTTTACAATATTTGTTTTTGGGTTTATTGGTTCCATCACTTTCTTTTCATTTATATTGGAGCCCTCTAAGAGTTAACCTGGTTGTTAGGCATCTAGGAACATATGTAAATAATAATCTGGCCTTCGACCAACATGTAGCCAAGATAGTAAGACAATTGTTCTATGTAACCCAACTTATAAGCAAGCTTATGGCATCCAGGTCGAAGGAAGTTATAGTACAATTCTACTCAGCCCTTGTCTAACCAATCTTTGACTACAATGCACCCTTTGGCATGTACCTAACCATATGCTTCAACAGTTGGAATGCCCTCAAGTGTTCCTTACCAGAAGAATCCAAAAGTATGAATACCCTTCCTACACAGATCGCCTTAAGGTCCTATCTCTGCACTGAGTCATCTACAGGTTACTAAGAGCCAATCTATACCTGGCTTATGAGGCATCCTCCTATCAAGCACTGATGGATGTCTTGCACATCCACAAAACAACAGCACCAGAGACATTAGATTCAAATATCTGAACTTTGCTTGCAACATAAATGTGACATGCTGAAGAGATCAATATGTGTCTCAAAGGATCTCAGGACTATGGAACAGGAGTTCATCCATGACCCTAGTCAAACAAAACCTTGATTACTGGATGAGAATTTGAAAATTCACCCCTGATATGGCCCACATATCTCTGACAGATAGAGGTCAATAGTAAGTAAAATAATTCTGAGTTGACATACCCTCCCCACATAACCCTTAGCTACCTCCTTGCTAACATACCCACCAAATAAATACCCAAGATACTTGGGGACAAAACTGGGCTAGGTTGCGAGGCTAAGCTTATAAAGAATCTGGTGGTCATCAGCCTAGTAAAACACCCATGAACCTGTAAAGCAGCCATTAGTTATGGACTGACATTAACCTGGTAACCAGTTAGGTGAATCAGCCATGATGTACAATGTCGGAAGCTATTTCAGAAATGAAATAGATTTAAAGATAGATAAATGGGGAGATACACTTTATTTGTCCAATTAATAAAGTTTTTAATCACCAAATCAGAGTGTCTTATTGAGTGTATTATTCATCAGACTAGTTATTGTATGCTTATGGTCTACAACACATAATTTCATGTGATTCTGCAAACAACACTGAAATTATGTGCTCTTTCAGTGGCATTTATTTCTGACATTCAGGAGCCAAATTAAGGTATACTACTGTGGCATGTTGAACTAAGAAAGGTGTGTAGACACCAAAGGCAAGTTTGCAGTTAAGGCTAGGCTTATGGATTACAAAAGGACAGATGTGTGCAGTTGAATGGAGAAATGCTTGAAAAAAAAAGGTTGGCTGGGGCAGAATTATCCCATTGGTGTCATTAGTTTAATGAATGGATTAAATGTTGGACCACCTGCACACTGATGCTTTAGTGGAACTTACTGGAAACTGATTATAAAGTGAATGCAGAGATGTTAAAGGACACATTCTCACTGAAAAGACAGACATGTCATATAAAGAAAATTGTTCATAGGTTAGTACTAGGCTAACTGCCCTTGCAAGCCTAGCCAATTATCCCTTGTGAGACTTAAACCCTGCACCTTGTGTTTGGGCGGCAAACACCTTAACCATTAGGCCACCCTTTATTCCAGGGTAAGCTGAACTCTACTGAGCTGATATTACAGCAGAGGGTAGATATCATCTAACAGGCATGGCGTACATTGTTGGAAGATGCTAGATGTATGGAACCAGCTTCAGTGGGGTAGATACATGCAATGCAGGGGCAGCAACAACAAAGGAGGGCATGCAAACAGGAAGTGTAACACATGTATATAGGAATAAGGAACAAAACTAATAAACATAATAAATGAAAACAGAATGTGCAAGAATCATCAGTGCAAACAGGAAGTGTAATACACATATATAGGAATAAGGAACAAAACTAATAAAAATAATAAATGAAAACAGAATGTGCAAGAATCATCAGTGCAAACAGGAAGTGTAACACATGTATATAGGAATAAGGAATAAAACTAATAAAAATAATAAATGAAAACAGAATGTGCAAGAATCATCAGTGCAAACAGGAAGTGTAATACACGTATATAGGAATAAGGAACAAAACTAATAAAAATAATAAATGAAAACAGAATGTGCAAGAATCATCAGTGCAAACAGGAAGTGTAATACATGTATATAGGAATAAGGAACAAAACTAATAAACATAATAAATGAAAACAGAATGTGCAAGAATCATCAGTGCAAACAGGAAGTGTAATACGTATATAGGAATAAGGAACAAAACTAATAAAAATAATAAATGAGAACAGAATGTGCAAGAATCATCAGTGCAAATAGGAAGTGTAATACATGTATATAGGAATAAGGAACAAAACTAATAAAAATAATAAATGAAAACAGAATGTGCAAGAATCATCAGTGCAAACAGGAAGTGTAATACATGTATATAGGAATAAGGAATAAAACTAATAAACATAATAAATGAAAACAGAATGTGCAAGAATCATCAGTGCAAACAGGAAGTGTAATACACGTATATAGGAATAAGGAACAAAACTAATAAAAATAATAAATGAGAACAGAATGTGCAAGAATCATCAGTGCAAACAGGAAGTGTAATACATGTATATAGGAATAAGGAACAAAACTAATAAAAATAATAAATGAAAACAGAATGTGCAAGAATCATCAGTGCAAACAGGAAGTGTAATACATGTATATAGGAATAAGGAACAAAACTAATAAAAATAATAAATGAAAACAGAATGTGCAAGAATCATCAGTGCAAACAGGAAGTGTAACACATGTATATAGGAATAAGGAACAAAACTAATAAAAATAATAAATGAGAACAGAATGTGCAAGAATCATCAGTGCAAACAGGAAGTGTAATACATGTATATAGGAATAAGGAATAAAACTAATAAACATAATAAATGAAAACAGAATGTGCAAGAATCATCAGTGCAAACAGGAAGTGTAATACATGTATATAGGAATAAGGAACAAAACTAATAAAAATAATAAATGAAAACAGAATGTGCAAGAATCATCAGTGCAAACAGGAAGTGTAATACATGTATATAGGAATAAGGAACAAAACTAATAAAAATAATAAATGAGAACAGAATGTGCAAGAATCATCAGTGCAAACAGGAAGTGTAATACATGTATATAGGAATAAGGAACAAAACTAATAAAAATAATAAATGAAAACAGAATGTGCAAGAATCATCAGTGCAAACAGGAAGTGTAATACACGTATATAGGAATAAGGAATAAAACTAATAAACATAATAAATGAAAACAGAATGTGCAAGAATCATCAGTGCAAACAGGAAGTGTAACACATGTATATAGGAATAAGGAACAAAACTAGTAAAAATAATAAATGAAAACAGAATGTGCAAGAATCATCAGTGCAAACAGGAAGTGTAATACATGTATATAGGAATAAGGAACAAAACTAATAAAAATAATAAATGAAAACAGAATGTGCAAGAATCATCAGTGCAAACAGGAAGTGTAATACATGTATATAGGAATAAGGAACAAAACTAATAAAAATAATAAATGAAAACAGAATGTGCAAGAATCATCAGTGCAAACAGGAAGTGTAATACATGTATATAGGAATAAGGAACAAAACTAATAAAAATAATAAATGAAAACAGAATGTGCAAGAATCATCAGTGCAAACAGGAAGTGTAATACATGTATATAGGAATAAGGAACAAAACTAATAAAAATAATAAATGAAAACAGAATGTGCAAGAATCATCAGTGCAAACAGGAAGTGTAATACATGTATATAGGAATAAGGAACAAAACTAATAAAAATAATAAATGAAAACAGAATGTGCAAGAATCATCAGTGCAAACAGGAAGTGTAATACATGTATATAGGAATAAGGAACAAAACTAATAAACATAATAAATGAAAACAGAATGTGCAAGAATCATCAGTGCAAACAGGAAGTGTAATACATGTATATAGGAATAAGGAACAAAACTAATAAAAATAATAAATGAAAACAGAATGTGCAAGAATCATCAGTGCAAACAGGAAGTGTAATACATGTATATAGGAATAAGGAACAAAACTAATAAAAATAATAAATGAAAACAGAATGTGCAAGAATCATCAGTGCAAACAGGAAGTGTAACACATGTATATAGGAATAAGGAACAAAACTAATAAAAATAATAAATGAAAACAGAATGTGCAAGAATCATCAGTGCAAACAGGAAGTGTAACACATGTATATAGGAATAAGGAATAAAACTAATACAAATAATAAATGAAAACAGAATGTGCAAGAATCATCAGTGCAAACAGGAAGTGTAATACATGTATATAGGAATAAGGAACAAAACTAATAAAAATAATAAATGAAAACAGAATGTGCAAGAATCATCAGTGCAAACAGGAAGTGTAATACATGTATATAGGAATAAGGAACAAAACTAATAAACATAATAAATGAAAACAGAATGTGCAAGAATCATCAGTGCAAACAGGAAGTGTAATACATGTATATAGGAATAAGGAACAAAACTAATAACAATAATAAATGAAAACAGAATGTGCAAGAATCATCAGTGCAAACAGGAAGTGTAACACATGTATATAGGAATAAGGAACAAAACTAATAAAAATAATAAATGAAAACAGAATGTGCAAGAATCATCAGTGCAAACAGGAAGTGTAACACGTGTATATAGGAATAAGGAATAAAACTAATAAAAATAATAAATGAAAACAGAATGTGCAAGAATCATCAGTGCAAACAGGAAGTGTAATACATGTATATAGGAATAAGGAACAAAACTAATAAAAATAATAAATGAGAACAGAATGTGCAAGAATCATCAGTGCAAACAGGAAGTGTAACACACGTATATAGGAATAAGGAACAAAACTAATAAAAATAATAAATGAAAACAGAATGTGCAAGAATCATCAGTGCAAACAGGAAGTGTAACACACGTATATAGGAATAAGGAACAAAACTAATAAAAATAATAAATGAAAACAGAATGTGCAAGAATCATCAGTGCAAACAGGAAGTGTAATACATGTATATAGGAATAAGGAACAAAACTAATAAAAATAATAAATGAAAACAGAATGTGCAAGAATCATCAGTGCACACAGGAAGTGTAACACATGTATATAGGAATAAGGAACAAAACTAATAAAAATAATAAATGAAAACAGAATGTGCAAGAATCATCAGTGCAAACAGGAAGTGTAATACAAGTATATAGGAATAAGGAACAAAACTAATAAAAATAATAAATGAAAACAGAATGTGCAAGAATCATCAGTGCAAACAGGAAGTGTAATACATGTATATAGGAATAAGGAACAAAACTAATAAACATAATAAATGAAAACAGAATGTGCAAGAATCATCAGTGCAAACAGGAAGTGTAACACATTATATAGGAATAAGGAACAAAACTAATAAAAATAATAAATGAAAACAGAATGTGCAAGAATCATCAGTGCAAACAGGAAGTGTAATACATGTATATAGGAATAAGGAACAAAACTAATAAAAATAATAAATGAAAACAGAATGTGCAAGAATCATCAGTGCAAACAGGAAGTGTAACACACGTATATAGGAATAAGGAACAAAACTAATAAAAATAATAAATGAAAACAGAATGTGCAAGAATCATCAGTGCAAACAGGAAGTGTAACACATTATATAGGAATAAGGAACAAAACTAATAAAAATAATAAATGAAAACAGAATGTGCAAGAATCATCAGTGCAAACAGGAAGTGTAATACATGTATATAGGAATAAGGAACAAAACTAATAAAAATAATAAATGAAAACAGAATGTGCAAGAATCATCAGTGCACACAGGAAGTGTAACACATGTATATAGGAATAAGGAACAAAACTAATAAAAATAATAAATGAAAACAGAATGTGCAAGAATCATCAGTGCAAACAGGAAGTGTAATACATTATATAGGAATAAGGAACAAAACTAATAAAAATAATAAATGAAAACAGAATGTGCAAGAATCATCAGTGCAAACAGGAAGTGTAATACATGTATATAGGAATAAGGAACAAAACTAATAAAAATAATAAATGAAAACAGAATGTGCAAGAATCATCAGTGCACACAGGAAGTGTAACACATGTATATAGGAATAAGGAACAAAACTAATAAAAATAATAAATGAAAACAGAATGTGCAAGAATCATCAGTGCAAACAGGAAGTGTAATACACGTATATAGGAATAAGGAACAAAACTAATAAAAATAATAAATGAAAACAGAATGTGCAAGAATCATCAGTGCAAACAGGAAGTGTAATACATCTATATAGGAATAAGGAACAAAACTAATAAACATAATAAATGAAAACAGAATGTGCAAGAATCATCAGTGCAAACAGGAAGTGTAACACACGTATATAGGAATAAGGAACAAAACTAATAAAAATAATAAATGAAAACAGAATGTGCAAGAATCATCAGTGCAAACAGGAAGTGTAATACATGTATATAGGAATAAGGAACAAAACTAATAAAAATAATAAATGAAAACAGAATGTGCAAGAATCATCAGTGCAAACAGGAAGTGTAACACATGTATATAGGAATAAGGAACAAAACTAATAAAAATAATAAATGAAAACAGAATGTGTAAGAATCATCAGTGCAAACAGGAAGTGTAATACACGTATATAGGAATAAGGAACAAAACTAATAAAAATAATAAATGAAAACAGAATGTGCAAGAATCATCAGTGCAAACAGGAAGTGTAATACATGTATATAGGAATAAGGAACAAAACTAATAAACATAATAAATGAAAACAGAATGTGCAAGAATCATCAGTGCAAACAGGAAGTGTAATACATGTATATAGGAATAAGGAACAAAACTAATAAAAATAATAAATGAGAACAGAATGTGCAAGAATCATCAGTGCAACCAGGAAGTGTAATACATGTATATAGGAATAAGGAATACAACTAATAAAAATAATAAATGAAAACAGAATGTGCAAGAATCATCAGTGCAAACAGGAAGTGTAACACATGTATATAGGAATAAGGAATAAAACTAATAAACATAATAAATGAAAACAGAATGTGCAAGAATCATCAGTGCAAACAGGAAGTGTAATACATGTATATAGGAATAAGGAATAAAACTAATAAAAATAATAAATATAAACAGAATGTGCAAGAATCATCAGTGCAAACAGGAAGTGTAACACATGTATATAGGAATAAGGAATAAAACTAATAAACATAATAAATGAAAACAGAATGTGCAAGAATCATCAGTGCAAACAGGAAGTGTAATACATGTATATAGGAATAAGGAACAAAACTAATAAAAATAATAAATGAAAACAGAATGTGCAAGAATCATCAGTGCAAACAGGAAGTGTAATACATGTATATAGGAATAAGGAACAAAACTAATAAAAATAATAAATGAAAACAGAATGTGCAAGAATCATCAGTGCAAACAGGAAGTGTAATACATGTATATAGGAATAAGGAACAAAACTAATAAAAATAATAAATGAAAACAGAATGTGCAAGAATCATCAGTGCAAACAGGAAGTGTAATACATGTATATAGGAATAAGGAACAAAACTAATAAAAATAATAAATGAAAACAGAATGTGCAAGAATCATCAGTGCAAACAGGAAGTGTAATACATGTATATAGGAATAAGGAACAAAACTAATAAAATAATAAATGAAAACAGAATGTGCAAGAATCATCAGTGCAAACAGGAAGTGTAATACATGTATATAGGAATAAGGAACAAAACTAATAAAAATAATAAATGAAAACAGAATGTGCAAGAATCATCAGTGCAAACAGGAAGTGTAACACATGTATATAGGAATAAGGAACAAAACTAATAAAAATAATAAATGAAAACAGAATGTGCAAGAATCATCAGTGCAAACAGGAAGTGTAATACATGTATATAGGAATAAGGAACAAAACTAATAAAAATAATAAATGAAAACAGAATGTGCAAGAATCATCAGTGCAAACAGGAAGTGTAACACATGTATATAGGAATAAGGAACAAAACTAATAAAAATAATAAATGAAAACAGAATGTGCAAGAATCATCAGTGCAAACAGGAAGTGTAATACATGTATATAGGAATAAGGAACAAAACTAATAAAAATAATAAATGAAAACAGAATGTGCAAGAATCATCAGTGCAAACAGGAAGTGTAATACATGTATATAGGAATAAGGAACAAAACTAATAAAAATAATAAATGAAAACAGAATGTGCAAGAATCATCAGTGCAAACAGGAAGTGTAATACATGTATATAGGAATAAGGAACAAAACTAATAAAAATAATAAATGAAAACAGAATGTGCAAGAATCATCAGTGCAAACAGGAAGTGTAATACATGTATATAGGAATAAGGAACAAAACTAATAAAAATAATAAATGAAAACAGAATGTGCAAGAATCATCAGTGCAAACAGGAAGTGTAACACATGTATATAGGAATAAGGAACAAAACTAATAAAAATAATAAATTAAAACAGAATGTGCAAGAATCATCAGTGCAAACAGGAAGTGTAATACACGTATATAGGAATAAGGAACAAAACTAATAAAAATAATAAATGAAAACAGAATGTGCAAGAATCATCAGTGCAAACAGGAAGTGTAATACATGTATATAGGAATAAGGAACAAAACTAATAAACATAATAAATGAAAACAGAATGTGCAAGAATCATCAGTGCAAACAGGAAGTGTAACACATGTATATAGGAATAAGGAACAAAACTAATAAAAATAATAAATGAGAACAGAATGTGCAAGAATCATCAGTGCAAACAGGAAGTGTAATACATGTATATAGGAATAAGGAATAAAACTAATAAAAATAATAAATGAAAACAGAATGTGCAAGAATCATCAGTGCAAACAGGAAGTGTAACACATGTATATAGGAATAAGGAATAAAACTAATAAACATAATAAATGAAAACAGAATGTGCAAGAATCATCAGTGCAAACAGGAAGTGTAATACATGTATATAGGAATAAGGAATAAAACTAATAAAATAATAAATGAAAACAGAATGTGCAAGAATCATCAGTGCAAACAGGAAGTGTAATACATGTATATAGGAATAAGGAACAAAACTAATAAAAATAATAAATGAGAACAGAATGTGCAAGAATCATCAGTGCAAACAGGAAGTGTAACACACGTATATAGGAATAAGGAACAAAACTAATAAAAATAATAAATGAAAACAGAATGTGCAAGAATCATCAGTGCAAACAGGAAGTGTAACACATTATATAGGAATAAGGAACAAAACTAATAAAAATAATAAATGAAAACAGAATGTGCAAGAATCATCAGTGCAAACAGGAAGTGTAATACATGTATATAGGAATAAGGAACAAAACTAATAAAAATAATAAATGAAAACAGAATGTGCAAGAATCATCAGTGCAAACAGGAAGTGTAACACATGCATATAGGAATAAGGAACAAAACTAATAAAAATAATAAATGAAAACAGACTGTGCAAGAATCATCAGTGCAAACAGGAAGTGTAATACACGTATATAGGAATAAGGAACAAAACTAATAAAAATAATAAATGAAAACAGAATGTGCAAGAATCATCAGTGCAAACAGGAAGTGTAATACATGTATATAGGAATAAGGAACAAAACTAATAAACATAATAAATGAAAACAGAATGTGCAAGAATCATCAGTGCAAACAGGAAGTGTAACACACGTATATAGGAATAAGGAACAAAACTAATAAAAATAATAAATGAAAACAGAATGTGCAAGAATCATCAGTGCAAACAGGAAGTGTAATACATGTATATAGGAATAAGGAACAAAACTAATAAAAATAATAAATGAAAACAGAATGTGCAAGAATCATCAGTGCAAACAGGAAGTGTAACACATGTATATAGGAATAAGGAACAAAACTAATAAAAATAATAAATGAAAACAGAATGTGCAAGAATCATCAGTGCAAACAGGAAGTGTAATACATGTATATAGGAATAAGGAACAAAACTAATAAACATAATAAATGAAAACAGAATGTGCAAGAATCATCAGTGCAAACAGGAAGTGTAACACATGTATATAGGAATAAGGAACAAAACTAATAAAAATAATAAATGAGAACAGAATGTGCAAGAATCATCAGTGCAAACAGGAAGTGTAATACATGTATATAGGAATAAGGAATAAAACTAATAAAAATAATAAATGAAAACAGAATGTGCAAGAATCATCAGTGCAAACAGGAAGTGTAACACATGTATATAGGAATAAGGAATAAAACTAATAAACATAATAAATGAAAACAGAATGTGCAAGAATCATCAGTGCAAACAGGAAGTGTAATACATGTATATAGGAATAAGGAATAAAACTAATAAAAATAATAAATGAAAACAGAATGTGCAAGAATCATCAGGGACACAGCAATTACAAAATGACTTCTACTCCAAGGACATTTGATTACTACCTGACCTGCTGATACACAGGTGAGGTGTTTTCTTGTTTCACTCATAATCCAGGTTAAGGAATGAATTGTGGCTGTCAGAAAGTTAGTTAAAAGGGAAAAATACTCAAAAGCAGCACGTCAGTACTCTTCCAAAAGTTGAGAATGTGTGAGGATGGTGGTTAGTACACATACCTCTCAACCTCTTTGAGCATCAAATCTAAACAAAGCTGTAAATAATTGGAGGGCAAAGGCCCAAAACAGGGACCAGTTGTAAATATTGCTCTTACAAACTTAGGAAGTTGATAGAATAAGAGGTCTTGCATTGGCATGAATTTTCTGAAGAATAACAAGTCTGAAACTCAGATGTCTGTCATTATTTACTGTCTTCAGTCCTCAATGATTTGCTAATGATTTGCCAGAAAAACAAAATTTTATAAGGAACAGATCAAAAATATGATTCACAAATCTGGATATTCTGTGAGATTCTGGACAGCTGAGAGGTATGTCAGTGTCTGAGTGGAAATTTTCAGGTTTACAATACTAGACTGACCGGGTGAGGTAGCGGTCATCTACTTGACATTTGTGAAAGATGCATGTACTCCTTCTTTTGATAATTCTCTTGCCCCTGGGGTGAGTTTGAGTAAATTGCTACCATATCTGTAGGCTAAGCAAGTGTCCTTTCAGAATTAGGGAGGCCTAAAAGGATACATTCCCTTTTAGTTCCAACACAAGAGGCTAGTCACTGCACTTTAACTATGCCTCCTGAAAACAGTAAGAAGCTATTGATGGCTATGCAACATAGTTCTCATTGGTGAACTGAACAAGCACATTGCCAACAGCCTGGAAATTGAAAAAGAGAGAGAGAGACAGAGAAAGGGGGAAAAGAAAAATATCATCAATTACTGACTACAGCAGCGGACCATGCTCACACTGTCCAGTAGTATCAGCTCACATTACAGATACTGATCAGTAGTATCAGCTCACATTACAGAGACTGACCAGTAGTATCAGCTCACATTACAGAGACTGACAGTTATTAAATCATTAGAAAGCCTTGTTTAAGAAGTCACACTCTTGCATAATCATGATATCTGATGTGACTTTCTGTTCTTTTTTATCATACCTTCTTTAAATGCCCTCAAGACTTAGTCACCTGACACAGGCACACAGTAATATCATTAACACTGCATTCTTTATCACTTTAAAATCATCGTAACACAGATGACAAAAAAAGTCACTGAAGCTCAAGCAAGCTGAGTACTTCCAAGAGTAGCACACTTGCCTTGGATGGTAGAATATCTGAAGGTGTGTTTAATTCCCATGCCAGGGGGGTTGGATTCATTTTCCTGTAATGACAATGGATTGCAGCATAAGAGGTGATGACCTTCAGGGGGCAATGTTAAAATGAGCTGGTGGTAGCTGAGGTGGATGTAAATTATCCCATAGTACTTATTAAAAAGGTAGTGGGTCTTTGATTCCCTCAGTGTTTATGTATCTACTGTGTGACTCTGAACAGATCACTTAACCAGTCAGTGTTATTGGCATCTGGGAAATTGAGCTAGACTCCTTAGTGTTCTCTTGGATCACACGCATACCAACTACTTATGAACCTATTACAAATTTACAAAAGTAAATTAACTAGGACAACACTTTACTGCAGTCCATGTCTTACATTAAGGACCTAATCCTAACATTACTGTACATGTAGAAAACAGGGTGAGTTTGCCACTAAAAAACATGATATGCTGCATTTTTTCTTTCTTTTTGCTAGGGAAATGCTATCTGTTTCAGTGTGACAGACAAAGACCAGTACTTTTTAAAAGGTTACTCAGGGCCATGCATTGGGTACATGGAGAGGATGAAAATCAAACTCACGTAATCAAGATATAATTGATTTGCTGCTCAGTGCCTTTAATCTACTATGTCATGCTGCCAGCAAGTCATATTGCTTTATAGAGAATGGGACCACTTCATAGCTGAATATTGTAATGTGCATTACATGACACCAGCTACCCAGTGTCCATGTATGTATATCAGCATCCAGACTGGACAAAACACAAATCATAGCCAATGCATTATCTCATTACTGGGAACACAGTCCTGGATGTAGACAGTCAGTGTTTTAGCACCAAGTAGAATAACAGAATAATACATGGCCATCCTTATAGCAGTGTCTGCTGTCTTACTGCATCAAAAGACTAACATACAGACAGCATGTAGAGTGACAAGAAATGCTGCGTTCACCTGGATGGCACAAAGCTGCTTATAGCACACCTGTGCACACCTGGATGATTGTCTGTATATTCAAGTGCGAGTCACTTCAGACTTTGTTTCCAAATATATTTTCTCCTAGTTTGTAAACCTTGAAGACAGTATATTTAGAGACCAAGAGTTGGGGGGCAAAGGTTCTACTTAGGAAGTTGCAGGAGGCTTGACAACTGAAAAAGATGCCTGTAAAAATGTTTTTTGTTTTTATTTCTTAAGTCACTGATAGCTACAATATAGGCATTCTGAACAACTGGCAGTGAGTTACTGGGATATGACAAAATATTGTTCAAGTTGCTGTTCTAGGTCCATAGATGTAAACATGCATCATTCAGTAGTGCTCAGAAGTAAGGCTACATCCAAATCCTGGCCGGTACCACGAACTGTAGTATCCGTCAGTTTGTAGTAGTCAGAATTAAGGATACATCCAAATCCCGGCCTGTACCACAGACTGTAACATGCATCGGTCTGTAGTAGTCAGAAGTAAGGCTACATCAAAATCCCGGCCCATGTCACAGACTGTGCCATCCATAAATAAATTTGGTGTACATGTAAAGTGTAACTCACAATGAAACCAGGACAAAAAACATTACTGTCTTCAATAAGTGTCAAAATAAGTTTAAAGATGTTTTTGAAAGCTCTTGTTCACCTTGTATTTTCTTTAATTTACACGTAGATTATGTTTTTTACAGTGTGACAAAATGGCTGATCCTTTATTTTACAAGTAAATGGTATATTTTATAGTACAACAAAATGGCTGAATCTTAAGCCGCTTAATATGACTGATTATAATCTAGCATTAGCAGGCCTAACCAACGCCTTACAGTTTATTCTTACACAACCAAATGTCAGAGCAGCAGTCTCTATTGTCTCTAGAAATCTAGAATGACAGGGGCAATTTATACAACTCAGATGTCTTTCTGTATCATGATTTGACATCTTAAGCGCAGTACTTTGGATTTGACTTACAAAGCAAGGCCTTATGGGAGATGTAGTCTCAGTATTTTTGTAAGGTAAGTATATGAAATAATTCCTTCATGAGTAGGGAGATAGGACTTACCCTTGAGTAATAACAGTGGTGCTCAATTTGGGTCAGGTGTCACTGGCCATACATTGCATGGTTTGGAGGGGCCATGTTGCCATGTCCAATATGCATCTGCACAGACAAAGCAGTTTGTTTTGAGACATTCCAAAGGCCAGGTAAAATGCTTTGGCTGGCCAGATTGTGATCTATGGGATACCCCAGGCTTACCCTTGGCCAAACTCAAATGAAAATCCTTTAGGAGATTTTTCTCACTGCAACCCCTTCCCCGAATATCCACACATACACAAACACACACACACACACACACACACACACACACACACACACACACACACACACACACACACACACTAAGAAATGTTGCAGTGCTTTGGTTGGTTTCTTAAGAGGCACATCAGGAAAATAAACACAAATCTCATACCAGCTGAACTATTCATGCATTTATTTAATATCGAGCTGTCAGCTGGCTGAAACAGAAGAAACATGTTTAAAGGACCAGTTTGGAACAAGTTTTGAAATAGGTTTTCTCATTTTTGCCACTTCTGCTTTTTTCTTCTGAAATGAGTAGTTATACTTCTCTGTAACAATAATGAATCATGTTAATTACTAATAATTTTTAATGATGTAGCCCAGAAGTTTTATTGTTTTCTCTCAGAAGGCATGGTTGTTAAAACAATGTCCTTATAATATTGCGTGTACCCTTTTTGGTTGTTAAAACAATGTCCTTATAATGTTGAGTGCACCCTTTTTGGTTGTTAAAACAATGTCCTTATAATGTTGCATGCACCCTTTTTGGTTGTTAAAACAATGTCCTTATAATGTTGCGTGCACCCTTTTTGGTTGTTAAAACAATGTCCTTATAATGTTGCGTGCACCCTTTTTGGTTGTTAAAACAATGTCCTTATAATGTTGCGTGCACCCTTTTTGGTTGTTAAAATAATGTCCTTATAATGTTGCGTGCACCCTTTTTGGTTGTTAAAACAATGTCCTTATAATGTTGCGTGTACCCTTTTTGGTTGTTAAAACAATGTCCTTATAATGTTGCGTGCACCCTTTTTGGTTGTTAAAACAATGTCCTTATAATGTTGCGTGCACCCTTTTGGTTGTTAAAACAATGTCCTTATAATGTTGCGCACCCTTTTGGTTGTTAAAACAATGTCCTTATAATGTTGCGCACCCTTTTGGTTGTTAAAACAATGTCCTTATAATGTTGCGTGCACCCTTTTTGGTTGTTAAAACAATGTCCTTATAATGTTGCGTGCACCCTTTTTGGTTGTTAAAACAATGTCCTTATAATGTTGCGTGCACCCTTTTTGGTTGTTAAAACAATGTCCCTATAATGTTGCGTGCACCCTTTTTGGTTGTTAAAACAATGTCCTTATAATGTTATGCACCCTTTTTGGTTGTTAAAACAATGTCCTTATAATGTTGCGTGCACCCTTTTTGGTTGTTAAAACAATGTCCTTATAATGTTGCGTGCACCCTTTTTGGTTGTTAAAACAATGTCCTTATAATGTTGCATGCACCCTTTTTGGTTGTTAAAACAATGTCCTTATAATGTTTGCACCTTTTTGGTTGTTAAAACAATGTCCTTATAATGTTGCGTGCACCCTTTTTGGTTGTTAAAACAATGTCCTTATAATATTGCGTGCACCCTTTTTGGTTGTTAAAACAATGTCCTTATAATGTTGCGTGCACCCTTTTTGGTTGTTAAAACAATGTCCTTATAATGTTGCGTGCACCCTTTTTGGTTGTTAAAACAATGTCCTTATAATACTGCGTGCACCCTTTTTGGTTGTTAAAACAATGTCCTTATAATGTTGCATGCACCCTTTTTGGTTGTTAAAACAATGTCCTTATAATGTTGCGTGCACCCTTTTTGGTTGTTAAAACAATGTCCTTATAATGTTATGCACCCTTTTGGTTGTTAAAACAATGTCCTTATAATGTTATGCACCCTTTTGGTTGTTAAAACAATGTCCTTATAATGTTATGCACCCTTTTGGTTGTTAAAACAATGTCCTTATAATATTGCGCACCTTTTTGGTTGTTAAAACAATGTCCTTATAATGTTGCGTGCACCCTTTTTGGTTGTTAAAACAATGTCCTTATAATGTTGCGTGCACCCTTTTTGGTTGTTAAAACAATGTCCTTATAATGTTGCGTGCACCCTTTTTGGTTGTTAAAACAATGTCCTTATAATGTTGCGTGCACCCTTTTTGGTTGTTAAAACAATGTCCTTATAATGTTGCGTGCACCCTTTTGGTTGTTAAAACAATGTCCTTATAATGTTGCGTGCACCCTTTTGGTTGTTAAAACAATGTCCTTATAATGTTGCGTGCACCCTTTTTGGTTGTTAAAACAATGTCCTTATAATGTTGCGTGCACCCTTTTTGGTTGTTAAAACAATGTCCTTATAATGTTGCGTGCACCCTTTTTGGTTGTTAAAACAATGTCCTTATAATGTTGCATGCACCCTTTTTGGTTGTTAAAACAATGTCCTTATAATGTTGCGTGCACCCTTTTTGGTTGTTAAAACAATGTCCTTATAATGTTGCGTGCACCCTTTTTGGTTGTTAAAACAATGTCCTTATAATGTTGCGAGCACCCTTTTTTCATTTTCCCTGCTTTCCTTCATGCAAGCCCTGGTGATGTACCTTGTTAAGGTATAGAAAAGTGATTCAAGCATGCATGACAACATGAAATTAGTTGGTACGATATTTGTTAAAGAAATCTTTTTTGTTATAATTATTAGGTCACTTGTTTTAAATATCCAGAAATACTGAACTACAAACAAAAACTGCTAAACTGTCAACTAAAAGCACATCCAAATTGGGAGAATACATTTCTGTACAACACAACAGCAAGTACTTAAGAAGTGGTTACTGATAATAAATGATGAACAGCTAGTGTCAAGTAATGCACAATTAAATGTACAGATATGTCTTAGGAAATAACAACACCATTATTTCTTTTTTTTTTAAAAAAACAAGTTTATTGTTTTTAACATACAAAATAAATATCATAACAATCTTATACAAGCAATTAAAATGTAAATAGTTATAACATTTAATAAAACAACCAAAATATTTACAGAGACATCCACTACAAATCAAATCAATTGATTAAACTGTAATGTCTTACTAATGAAACTAAGATTTTTTTAACAGGTTTTGTAAAGTATCCCATATAGTATAGTAAGACATTTTTCTAGTAGTTCTTGACTTTATTGTCATTAATTCCATATGACACATTTCAGTCATAACATTTTTAAATTCATTAAATGAAGGAGGAGTATCTGAAATCCAGTTTCTGGTTATTATTTTTCTAGCCACTGCTAGAATAGACCATAACAAGGGAAGTCTAACTTTTTTAACACTTTTAGGAACAGGAGTGTTAATTAATATAAGTGATTTAGAGACAATGAAATTATCTGTGAAAAGAGCCTGCAAAAAATCATTGATTAACATCCAATATTCCTTCAATTTTATACAGTCATAAAACATATGTGCCCAATCAGCATTTATTTCTACATTACATCTCTTACATAAGTTGTCTTTATTATTTATTTTATTCATCATTAAAGGTGTATAGAAAGATCTATGTAAAAATTTCCAAGTAAAACGTCTCCAATTAATGGAAGAAGTAGTTTTATAAGCAGATTCCAATATATATTGTTTATCTTGTTGTTTTGGTGATTCACCATTAATGGAAATAAAATAATTCCAATAAGTATCTGAACTGTAATGAGTTTCTTCTCTAATAATTTTATGTATGTGTGATAGCTTACCTTTATCAGAAACCCTATGTTGTAAATTTAATATCAAGTAATCAATCAGAATTGGGACAGATTCTTTAACTGTTAAAGACATTAAATCAAGTTTATTAATAAGATGTTGTCTAAAAGTCTGAATTTCTAACCAACATGTTTCTCTCAAATCAAATTCTTGTTTTAAGAAGTCTAAATTTTTTACTTTGTTATCAGACAGCAACTGATATCAATACTTTAAATCATTCTCTGTGACTATAAGAATTCTTTCGGAGGTGGTTGATAAAAGAATACCTTGTGTATACATTATAGGGAATAGGATAAAATTCCATTCCTTATACTTAGGATGCATAAATATAAAATTACGATATCTAATAATAATATTTAATGGGTAACTAGCTAGATATTTTGGTGTAATAGATGAAGTACAAAACTCCTTCAATAACCATAACATGGGGTTATTTACAATAGTATTTTTATGTATTAAGGAGATTTTCATGAAGTGAATGCTAATTAGTTCCCAATAATCTTTCCATTTTGCAACATATGACTGATCTATTAACAAAGTAATAACTTTTATAATAGAAGAGATAGTATATAAATTAAAGTCTGGGAATGAAATGCCCCCTTGAGACCAGCTATTAGTATGTTTCTTTAATGCAATCCTAGGTCTATTAGGTGCCCATAAGAAATTTAACATTAGTGAATTCAATTTCTTAATAATTATTTTTGTAGGTGGGAGTGTTATTGATTGTATTAAATATAATATCTTAGGGAATATTATCATTTTAATAATTGTGAGTCTCTCTTCCATGGTAAAAAACATATTGTTCCAGCTATTGAAAAGATTTTGTATATTATGAAGACAGTTACTATAATTATTATGTATAATAGATTTAATATCTTTAGTTAATATTATACCTAAGTAAGTTATCTGACCTGAGTTGGGTATATATTTGTGAAAATCATTAGTGAGAACATTTTTTCGTGTGTATATAGGTAATATTTTAGTTTTTTCTTCATTAAATATCAAACCAGAGATATTTTTAAAATCTGTCATTTTATCAAATAATGACTGCATAGAAGAGTTAGTTCCTGCTGATGTAATTAGAACATCATCTGCAAAAAGTTGAATTTTAGATATTGTATTTTCATCTATACCAAATCCTACTATATCAGTGCTGTTTCTAATCAAATTAGCCCAAGGCTCCATTATTAAAGTAAATAATAGTGCAGAGAGTGGACACCCTTGTTTTGTACCTTTAATATGGGTATTTTTGTGAGACATATGTTCCTATCTTAATGTAAGCCAATGCTCCTTTATATAGATGTTCAATTAGATTCACAAATGCATCAGAGAAATTTGTACACTTCAATAAGATAAACAAGTAGTCCCAACTTACTGAGTCAAATGCAGAACTTATATCAAGACTAATAAGTGTTAAGTCTTTCTTTTTCCTGTTTGCATAATCAATTAACGTTAAAGTTCTTCTTATATTATCAAAAGTATTTCTATTTATAATAAACCTGTCTGATCTATATCTATTATACCTGGAATGATTGTCTTTAATCTGTCAGCAAAAATACTCATAAACATTTTATAGTCAACATTAAGTAATGAAATAGGTCTATATGAAGTGCATCTGGTTGGGTCTTTATTGGGTTTTAAAATTGGTGAAATAAATGTGTATTGCCAGGATGGGGGAGTTGTTAACTCATTTTGAGCTAAAATAAAAACCCTATGTATTAATGAGTAAGTACTTTTAGGAAGAATTTTATAAATCTCTGGTATAATACCATCATTACCTGGTGCTTTGTTTGATTTAAGTTTGTTTATTTGTGTAATAACCTCTGTATATGAAATATCTTTATCTATTAATTTAGTCTGTTGTTTATTAAGTTTTTTGTTCATGTTTGCAGTTACAAATTTCTTTATTTTTATCTTTAGAATCCATGTTAATGTTATTGTGATTAATTTTATGAAAGTGATTTCTAAATTCATCTAATATTTCTGGTAAACTAGAAACATTCTTCTTTTTCCCTGGAGAAAAAATTTCTTTGATATGATTTTGTTTATTCAGCCTTTTTGTTTTATTTTTAAGTCTATGTAAGTATTTGGGACTTATTGAGTAAGACAAAAACTTATATTTCTCTAATGTTATTTTGATTTTATGAGTTAAAATTTCTTTGTATTTCTCATATAATTTATTTATTTCCTCAATAACTTTTTTGTCCATAATATTTTCTTTATTATTATGTTTATATGAGTCTAATTTGCTTTGAATATCTAGTAATTCTTTGTCCCAGGATTTCCTTTTATTATTATACCATCTGATACTTTGTCCATACAAATATGATTTTAAAGCATCCCAAATGTAAACAATGGAGACATCAGGTGTAGTGTTTAAGTCTAAGAAATGTTGCACCTCTGTAAGTATATAATCTTTATAGTCCTTTAGTTGAGTTAAGTATGCTGATATTCTTTTGATCTGGACATTATAAGTACTCTTTACCATGAATTCAAAGACAATTGAATTATGATCTGATATAGGACATGAAATGATTTTGGAATTAATTAAGTCTGTTACCATTTGGTTAGAAATAAAGACTCTATCTATTCTTGAATAAGTTTTATATCTGTTAGAAAAAAAAGTGTATGGTAATGATTTAGAATCTATCTGATTATTAATATCATTCAAATGATATAAATTAATAAAATCCTTTAAATGTTTTGCATTAGATGTAATTTTCCTCTTTCCTGTAGTAGTAGTAGTATCTTTTTCATGTAGGATACAATTAAAGTCACCTGCTAAAATAATATCTCCTATAGAAAATGATATAATCTTATTGAGATGGTGTTTCACTGTATTAATGCCAATTCCTGGTATCCAATATACATTGATTAATGTATATATTTTCCCATTAATCTGTATTGTAACCATACAAAACATCCCTTTATCATCTTTATAAGACTTAATAGTTTTAGGTATGGGCATATTTTTGTTCCATAAGATAGCCACTCCTCTTTTTTTCTGTGTGTGTTCTGAGCTAACCAAGACTGTATATTTATTAGTGGTAATTTATCTATATCCTTTTTCAGGAGATGTGTTTCTTGAAGGAATATTAAGTTGGCTCTATGCAAATTAATATATCTCATTAAACTTGCCCTTTTACATGGGTTATTCAATCCATTAATGTTTAAAGAAATTCCTTTTAGAGATACCATTTAACTTCTATGAACATATAAAACATATAATCAGAATAATAATTAACAAAATAAGTATTATTATGTCTCCTCCTTTAGGTGTTCCATTAATTATAGCTGTATTTAATGAAAATCTTATGGAATTTTGTGTAAGTTTTACTTTTATTTGTAGTGACAATGAGTTTATAAAATATGATGTGGATGCCAGAACTATATACATACAACAATAATCAGGTGAAAATAATGTTTGGATTAAACATTGCACCCAGCCTGGAGTTGAAAACTCCAACTTCGAGTAGCAAATACCACTCAAGTTATCCCCCTATCCTAAGCAGCAGTACTTCAGCTGCCACCAAATTAATTCAATACTAGCTATTATTAACTAAAGTTAACCTCATTTAACTTGATTATCTATTATAACAAAGCTAAACAATTTTTATAACAACTTCATATAAACATATAAAACATTTAGAAACAACTAATATTGCTATGTACATCTATTCTGTATAATACACTCATAATCAAAATAGCATTCTAACAATCTTAATAAAGGGAGCAAAGAAGAGAGAGAGAGAGAGAGAGAGAAGAAAAAAAAAGGGGGGAATATCTATATGGTAGTTTTATAAAAGTTTGTAAGAATAAGTTCTTATTATATGTTTATGTTCATTTGAATTCAATAACATATATTATCTTAGGCTATTATGGTTCAGACATTACTTATATTAGGGTATTCCCACTTTCTGCCATAGTAATACAGTTAAAAGCTCTTAAAACTTTAAGTTACTTGCACCAAAAGCTTCCTTCTCATATTTATTATTGCCAATTAAATAAATATTTATTTTCATGCATAAGTTAAAAGAACATACTGCACAGCAATGTTGATTCCTAGTTATACATAAATCATTGTGATGAAAACCATCTCTTTTTTATATATCTGAACTGCAGCTTTAAAATATGTCACATGACAATTTCTTCTAACATATAATCATAATGATGCATGTACTTGTCTGTTAGTCAAGGCAAATGATTTATAACATTACATATGTTTAAATCATAAGCATTTATATACATTAAAGTGCTGCAGTCATATAAGCTTTCAAAAACAAGTGTACATGTGTTTTACCTTCTATGCCTTCTAAAATATCTCATTAGTTTACTATGTCATATTAAGTCATTTAAAATAATTTTAACTTTTATATTTTATAAATTACATCTTAAATAAGTAAGTTATTATAAAGAAAAACTCACATTTAGGTGTCATAAAGTTCGTTTTTCATCACAAAGTCGCATTTACAGCAGTTCTACTTCCTGAAACAGTTTACTTCTTGGATCTGCGATGTGTCAGTGTGAAATCAGGGGTCAAAGTTCAAAATGGCTGCTTTCAGCTTCTCTGCGTGTATTCTGAGTGTTGAAGCTTTTAAAACGACTTGAGGACACTATTCACGAGGAAACCCACATCCCAGATTGTCTCCCATAACATTCTGGTGGGAATTTTAGTAAAAGCAAGTGACTGACATTCATTTTATAATACAAATGAATCTAAACTGTGCAAAACCTTCTCGAAGCATTTTACAAGTCATTACAGTCTCTATGACAGTGAAACCAAGGCTACAGTTGTTTAACATAAACACAACTTATTTTTATATGCCCCATTTCATTTTCTCATACAGATCTTATTACATACACATATCAGTATTATCAGAAGCATATAATTTTATAGATAAGAGAGAGAGAGAAAAAAAAAAAAAAAAAGGGAACTACAAAGAGTATCTACAAAGATATATTACTTGCTGTTTGTTTTACAAAGATATATTACTTGCTGTTTGATTTAATAAAGTAGAACATGAGACATATTACTTTCAACTACTTTAGTTCTAGTTAACTGCAATTATATCATGACATATTATTTGAAATCATGTATTAAGTAATTAAGTCATGGTATAATATTTAGCAACAGTATTTAAACAGCATAAATAATTTTAGAAAACTAATAAATTATTTTTCCCCTTATTTCATACTTTCCATCAAACCTCTCTCCCTGCCCTCCCCCACCCCTCACTGAATGTATAGTTTAAAGAGAATGCCATTATTTAAAACAAGAAGAGAAAGGAAATGTATCAAATTACTAACCTTAGGTCTCTTTATCACAAAGAGAAACAAGTTGATTCATAACAGGTTATTTGTTCCTCAGAAAGTTTGATTATTTATAAAGCAAAATCAGTTCTTTGCACACAAAAAAAGTAACATTGAATACATCCTTAAGATATTTGTGGCTTTCTTGAAAATGTAGTAACTGTAATTAAAGAGTTCAAAGAAATATAGAACATGTCATTTGTTTTTTAGTCTTTTTTGCTTCTCTGAAGTCTTCCAAGAAGTTCCTGTTGCCATCCTCTTTAGCGAAGGGCTTGCCCATTCCATATCTTCTATTTTATCTAATATTTTATTTTTTTTAATATACAGCAAAGCAGAGTCCAAGTCTTCAAAAATTCTAGGGCCATCCGGTAAAAAGATTTTTAGTTTGGAAGGAAATAAAAGATGAGTTTTGAACTGTGCTTTCTTAAGCTCTCTTATTAATGGCAAAAAAACTTTTCTTTTTGTTATTACCAAGGAAGAATAGTCATTGTCAAAATGCACAGTTGCCTCATTAATTTTTATAGGAGCTTTAGCCCATGCAGCCTTTAATACCGTCTCCTTGTCATAAGATGATAAAAATCTTACAATAACTGATCTATGATACTTTTTATTTGTATTAGAATTAGATAAAGACCTATGGGCTCTTTCAATACCAAAAGAAAATGCTTCTGACAGATCTAAAGTTTTGGGAAGCCAAGTATTTAAAAAGGAAGTAATGTTGTTACCTTCTATATTTTCTGGAAGTCCAAAAATCCTTATATTATTGCGTCTGGATCTGTTCTCAAGGTCATCTAGTTTGGATTGAAGGTGTGTGTTCTGTTTCAATAAAAATTCAATGTTAATTTCTTCTTCCTGAATTCTGTTGTCCATATCATTAAGAGTCTCTTCTATACCTGTAATCTGGGCTTTCTGATGTTGTAAGTCTTGATGTAACAAATCCATTTGTTTTGTGTTTTTTTCTATAAAGTTATCAATTTTAACATCCAGTCTGTCCATTTTAGTTGTTAGTTGCTGAATAGTTGATAGTAAAGACTGAAGCTCTTTCTTGATGCTGGAATCCTGACTGTTAGCCTTACTGGAACTCATTCTGAACAGAGGTGATGAAAGAGAAATTTCCAAGAAGATTTCTGACAGGAAAATTATTTAAATTTTCTTTCTTTTTTAGATATTATTCAAGATACTAGTATTCCAAACGTTTTTAGAAAGAAAATTATTACATTAGTTGAATTTTAAAGTAATTATTTCCTGTCAGTGTAGTTATGTTGGTGGAGCTGAAGAAATCTGCTGCTATCCTGTGTTCATCCTTGGCCATGCCCCCAACACCATTATTTCTGACATTGATTGTGACATATTTTTTTACTATTTATTTATTTATTGATATTTGATTACCAGGAAAGGACAACTGGGTAGAAGCCCATTTTCAGTGGAGGCATGGGAGAAAAGCTGTATATTATTACAAAACATTTTAAAAACAATAATTTTACAATCTTCAAAAATAAAACAAAGATATCTGCAGTTTAAATAATTATAACCAATTAGACATAATAAGCAAATTGGTTAAGAATCAATGCAAGTTATATGACATCCATTTAATATTTACAGAAATGTTACACAGTCTGTAAAGAAATTAAAGGTAAAATAGTGTAATATAATAGGAATTGCAATATGAAGTGAAAGAAAACAAGCTTATGGTATATTTAGAGATAAAATCAAAGAAGAGAATTAGATAGCAGTAAGGAAGTAAGTGAAGAAGGGAGCGTAAGGAGGTATAAGGAATAAAAAGGCACTTGTTCACTTACATCACCCTAATACCCGATGGAAAAGCTGAGTGGGAAGATTTAATAATTATGTAACAAATATGTGATATGCAAAAAGCATATAACTGATCTCATTAAAAGTACCACTACTGTATGTGTCTGTAGACAAACGTACTGCATGTATGACTTAATGTCAGATTCAATGGACACATTTGATAATATGCAAGAAAGTGAATGGTATGAGTAACATAAATGTTTTGAACTAGAGAAAATACCCAGATGTGCAAAGCAAGACAATGTGGTTTGGTATAATGGTTGCAGTGCTTACATCACAAGCACAAGGTCCATGGTTTGACTCTCACCTTTGAGGGAAATTGGCTTGACTTAAAATGGCCCACAAGGGCAACTAGCCTTGTACTTACCTATGAATCTGTAATATAGCACATGTACACCACAAAAATGTAAAGCCCTTGTAAAAACAGTGAGGGAAGGTAAATGGAGCAGAATAAGAAAAGAAAGACCATCATAAGAGCATCAGGAAGATGGGAGGTGACGCATTCTCAGTGTAACTTCTGGCAGCCTACTCGGCCCACTTGTTAAATTTGGAAAATAGAATGGATGCTGAAAATGAGGATGAAGGAAGAATGCTGGTCAAGGGAAAGTAGTGTTTTTAGGCAATTTTAATTATAAATTGGAGAAAAGAGAGGTTTGTAAAAAAATAAGGAAAACAATATTAATGACTACGGCGGCACCTTTCCTTGTGCTGGTAAGTGGGCAGAGGGGGGCTACAAGAGTATAGAGAGGTAGATGGATTATTGGGAAATGGCAGAATATCCCTGAAAACTTTTAGTTGAAGGAGTATAAAGATAGTGGTAAGATAAGTTTCTTTGATCATGAGCAGAATTTAATAGTGAACAAACAATACCAAAGTCCAAATGGCTATTTTTTTATCTTTGCAGTGTTAAGCACTAATGCACTTATGAAGTATAGCATGTTTCCAGTTTAAGTCCGAGAGCAGTTCCTGTTTATAGATGCTATTTCAATAAGCTGGGTGGAATTGTTTATATCTTGTATTTTGAGATTTGATGCAAGTCTTGCAAATTATTTCTTAAAAACGATCCCAAATAATGTCCAGGTAAGAAATGAGTAAAAATAACGCTTTTATTAACTCAATAAAAAGAGCGTTTTCACCGTGGTATTACCACAGCTTCTTCAGCAAAGTAAACAACATTTAAAAAACCCGCCAATTCTATATATATGCTGTGCATGACGTAATGAAAGACATACACTCTTAAAGAAACAGGATCAAAAACACCATCCTATACACATCACGATTACTACTTAAAATAATGTTAAAAAACATTTTGAATTCTAGAAACAGTTAAAAATACATCAATCTTCATACTACCTGTTACCATTTAATAAAACTAGGCTTTTTATTAATTAATAACTCTGAGTTCATATCAAATGCCCCTATGGTGTAAAATACTTCCTACCTTCAGTGACAACTTTTACTTATATTTATCTCATATTAATGAAAATAGCTGGTTATAATTAGTTGAATAAAAATATGATAGTCTAAATATACTTAAAAATTAAACATTATTAATAATTCATTACTTATATTTATATATTATTGTTTATTAAAGTTATTATTTCAAAGGAATTTCTTATTAAATAAAATTAAGAAAAAATATTTATAACATATCTTATTTCCATTTATGTCTTAAATAATTTCTCATTTTTAAGACACATGAGATATTACAGCTCTCATTTAATCCTGGAAAACAAAATGAGATATATATACGTGTATGTATATATATATATATATATGTGTATGTATATATATATATATATATATATATATATATATATATATATATATATATATATGTATGTATATATATATATATATATATATATATATATATATATATATATATATATGTGTGTATGTATATATATATAAAATGAATTTAAACGCAGCTGCCATTCTAACTCTCGAACCTCTAATTGTATGTTAATTGGTCCTCCCCTCAATGTTTGTTGTACTGAATCAATAGCTAAAAAGTTAAAACTATGACCTTCATATTTCTCACAATGTTTGGCTAAGGCGTTTTCATTTTTTCTTTTTCTTATTGCATACAAGTGGTGCCATTTTTAAATCCTGTCCTGAGCATCCACAGCACCTCTGCACTGGTCCTGCTGTTTAGGCTGCTTGTTTTCGTCTCCAGGTAGGTCTTTTCAGCATATCTGTCTATCATTTACAAGCCTCTAAGCAACTATTGTGCTAAACTCCGCGTTTTCACTTGTAACTGTGTTTTAGGGTTTTAGATGGCCTTGTGCTGATTTCTATCACTCCAATGCAATGTTTTGCATGGTTATCGTTGTCTTCATGCTGGTGGCTTCATTTATCTGTGACCTACATGTGTTTCTGACCTCTGCAAGCTGCTTTTGGGATGAGTGGGGCTCTTTTCTACAGTGACTAATGCTGCATTAATTTTGTATGGGTACAAGGGGCTTGATTGAATACTGCTGGCTTGTCACGACCAGAAACCTGGTGTAATGATGTTCTGTTAAAAGGACACCAACCAAAGAGCAATGCTGAATGCCAGATAGCCTCTTAAGGTGGAATAACAATCCTCCTTCAAGTCTTCCACTTAAAATCATGTTTAGCAGCCATTTTTCTTTCCATTTGTAACTATAAGGGCTCCACACAGCTTCTACATGGTTTTGGGGACTGTTTTGCCTATATACTGTACTGTTTGACTGCTTGCTTTGTACTCTGTCATTTGCCCTTTGCTTAGGTTAATTACCAGCTTAGCAGCTGTAAGCTGCTTTTTGGGATGAGTGGGTCTCTCTTTATGTTGTCGCCAGCTGCATTACTTTAGTCTGAGTATACAGGGCTTGACTGTTGCACTTTGCTGGTCTAGTCTGCTCTCCAGATGTCCTATTAAAAGGACACCAATGAACATATATCATTGAAGGCCTTTATTTCTCTTTCAGGGTGGATCAATGGTCCTATTAGAGCCTTTAGCTTAATTACTGGCTTAGCAGCTCTTTTTCTTTTCTGTTTGTCTCTATAAGGGCACCACATGGCTTTTACATTGTTCTGAAAACTGTTTTGAAAACTGTCCAGCACAAGTTATTGCACAGCATGAACATATCGTAGTTTGAGCACTATATATTGCACTGTTTAGAGATTTTATAGTATTACTTTATCATTTGCCCCTTGCTTTCTGCTGCTTATATTTGGTTCTACTGCTGTATAACCCTGTCCTCTCAAATGGACTAGGGTCACTGATAGCATGCTGAACTGCTGAATGAATGTTTTGTTCTATTTAATGGAGCCTATATTGCCCACCTTGTATTGTTCATAGCATAATGTCTGCTGCTTTCTATTGTTAATCCCCTAAACCTAATCTTCCTCTACATACTTGCTCTATAATCATCTAACCATAGCCTCTCTCTTCTACTGTGCTTTGTTACACCCTCCTTTCTTCTCTAAACATCCCTTACCATCTACCTTCCCTCTACATCTGCATGATTAACTAACTCAGTGTTGTCTCTCTCTCCTCTACAGTAATCCATCCCGGGTGCTCCCTCCCTGCTTTAAACACAAAAGTAATACCTCTGGCCATCACCTGAAGACACCCTGAATTAGCCAGCTTGCCTGGTACTTAGAAAAATACTACTGAGAAGACCCCCCCCAACAAGATTGCGTAAATGTATGTTGCTTAACATTAATTAAATGTAGACTTCATGTACTATCTATAGAGTTAAATCTGCCCTCCCGTGTGTGCATTCTAGCAGCCTACAGCAGACCGTTTGCCCTCTCCCCCTCTTGTTATCACTACCCTAGAATATATTTAAACCTAAGACTGGTCCAACTGTCCCTGCTGTTTGCTATCTACTTCTACCATTAGGTGGCAGCATCTACCAATATTAATCCTAGATATTCTTTATAATCCCAACAAGTTTTATTTTTTCACAAACAGTTGGTTATGAGTTAATATCCTTAGACTGTAAATATCTTCTCTCCCCTGCTAAACCACCCTCTGTAAAGGCAGCCTTCTTTTTCTGGCTGGAAATATTTAGCTCATACCTTCCAATTACAGCCTTTAAACTGCTTTTTGCTAATACTTTTTCTGCCATACTCACCTCTAGTGTTCTTTCTCGCTCCGTTCCCCTACCCTGCCCCCATTTCCCACCTGCCCCAGTACTCCTAGCTTTATTCCTATCTTACTTCACCCTCTCAGCCTAATTACCCAATACCAGCTCCCCCTCATTACTCCTCCCACCTATAGCCATCATTCTTAAACTCTGTAATCTGTACTCTACCGGATAATTATAGTCCCCTCCTCTTTCCTTAAATCTCTAGAATACCTCCATCACTTTTTAAACCCTTTCTTCTTCATAGCCTTCTCTATTTTCCTAATCACTCATACCACTCTCTCTTTGCTCCAACATGCTCTCCTCAAATTATCATACCCTCCAGTCCCCCAGCCTCCTCTTTCTGTTCCAACTTCTTTTATACTATGCTACCTCATATTCCACCTATGCTTGTCCAATACCACCTAAAAAGACAACTACCATACAAACCCACCTTCCCCCTCAGTCTTACTCCCAGTTCCACTCCATCTCCTCTTCTCTCATTCAGCCCAACCCTCTGCACCTATTCCACCCTAAACTCTTCTCCTCTAAAGTCAAGATACTGTCACCTGCTCCAGTCTACAGTCTACCAACATTCATGCCTGGCAGACCAATATGGCTACAGGATATCTCCTTCAACAACCTAGTCCAAGCTGGTGATATCCATCCTGACCCTGGTCCTACATCCTTTATTAACAACACTCATCCCTTACCCTCTTCCTCCTATCTCAACACCCTAAAGGTTTTTACAATTAATGCACAAAGTCTAAACAACAAAGTACACTAACTTCAAGCTTTGTTAAGCCATAACCAACCAGATATCTTAGCCATCTCTGAAACCTGGCTCAAGCCCTTTATTTCCAACTCTGAGATTCTGCCCCCAGGGATTCCATTGTCTCAGAAATGACCGACTAAATAAAAAAGGTGCCCTAGTCTACTCCAGCCTTCTTACTTTAATTCCCCTGCAAATTCCAATTCCTCAATTCCAGAACACTGAACTAACTGCTGGAATTCTAAAACTAAATAAACATAAAAATACCTGCATCATTGCCCTATATATCTCACCTGGTAACAATATCTCTACACTCGAAAATATTCCCCTATGGGCCTCTACTGAAATTAACTATGAAACGTATATCCTTGGTGATGTGAATATTGACTGGAATAAAATCAATTGACCCTCTCACTCCCTATCCATTAATCTCTGTATCTTCACTCAAATAATCCTCTCCATCACCCGACCTAACAAAATAAACCCTCCCGGATCTACTATAGATTGGATCCTAGTCTCAGATCAAAATAAAATAACCAATTCTGACACAATTCCTGATACATTTAGCGACCACCTCCCAGCCTTCATGCGTCGCTCAACTAGTTCCTCCCCACACCAGCATCAGTACATTCAAACTCGTAACCTCAGTAGCTTCAACCCAACTACTTTCTCAAATACTTTCAAACAAATGAACTGGCAAATTCTAAACATCCTTCCTCTTGACAAGGCTATAGAATACTTCAACTCTGTCTTCCTTGATACTTTAAACTCACTAGCCTCACTAAGAAACAAAAGGATAAAAACTAAAACTGCTCCTTGGCTATCCAAAGAGACAAAACAGATTATGCACCACAGAGACAAACTATGGAAGCTTTACCAAAACAATAAACTGGCCAATACCTTGCTCCAATATAAACAGCTCCACAACCGTGCAAAACGACTAATCACCAAAGACAAAAAATCCTAATATATCAAACTTCAGTCCAATAACAATATAAAACCCAGAAAATTCTGAAACTCAGTAAACACACTCCTCAAGCCAGGCTCCAAGAATAATCCCTGTCCTGACCCAAGTAAATCTGATCTCGAACTAGGCTCTGAATTTAACTAATTTTTCATAGACACTATTACTACCCTCACCAAGACATTTCCCAATAATAACCCAACTGCTCTACTCTCTCCCCCTTCTAACTCACCTCATCTGTTTGAACTTAAACCCATCTCCACTAACTTTATAAAAAAAACTTTTGTCCAAACTTAAACCTTGCTGTAACGCCCCTGACAATATTCCCTCTTCCTTCCTAAAATGTGCTGCTGATGAAATTGCACTCCCAATCAGCATGATTATCAACCGATCCATAAAAGAATCATACATCCCCAAACTCTGGTGCTCAGCTTATATTCTTCCTCTTCATAAAGTAGACAAAAATACCAGCATCTCAAACTTTTACCCCATTGCTTTGCTCTCGCCAATCTCCAAAATCCTGGAAAAATGCATCCAACTCCAACTTATGCCTTTCCTGACCCAAAACAATCTTCTCAGTCCTACCCAGCATGTCTTCCATCCAGGCCATAGCACAATAACTGCTCTACTCTCTTTCCTAGAAACTGTTAATCAAGCCCGAGATTCAAGCCACTTAGTTTCTACTGTTTTACTCGATCTGTCTAAAGCCTTTGATACTGTTTCCCACAAGCACCTACTTTGTCATCAATCAAACCTTAATAACTCACATAATGCTTTATCCTGGTTCTTCAGTTATCTATCAGACAGATCACAGGCAGTCAAATGGAAGAACTCCATCTCTTCCTTCCTATCTACCCCAACTGGTGTACCTTAGGGATCCATCCTTGGGCCAATGCTTTTTAACATCTTCATCAATAACTTTCACCCTGCTATTCCTGATGCTAAAATCATTCAATACACAGACGACTCAACCTTAGTCTGGTCTGCCTCAAACCTCTCTGAATTGCTGATGAAAACCCAACCTGCCTTCTCAACAACTAAAAACTGGATCTGCCAAAACCACCTCTCTCTCAATGCAAATAAATCAAAGATTCTACTATTCCCTCCCACAAAGACCCTCTCCTACGATAAAAACAACTTCAAAGTGTATAGTCAAACCAACTCACCTATAGAAGTAGTCCCCTCTGCCAAACTACTTGGTATTACTGTAGATGAACACCTCAAGTTTGATATTCATATTCAACAAAATATTAAGAAAACCCACCAAAAGCTAGGTATGCTGTATAGGAATAATCGCTTTCTCTCCAACTCTACCAGGCAAACTCTGACTTTGACTTATCTTCTTCCTTCCTTATTATACAGAGCCCCTCTCCTAACCAACCTGTCCTCCTCTATCGCCTCTAAACTAGAAAACTGCTACAACAAAATCTCTACATTTGCCTCTAAATCTAAAAATACCACCCATCACTGCCTAACCCTACAATCCCTGAATTGGCTTGAACTCCCAAACTACCTAGACTATCTCCAACTCACTACTACACATAGATTCATATTTCACCCAACAAAATGTCCCACTCTAAATAACATCCTTTCCCCTTATACACCCAACAGAGCTCTCAGATCTGAAAATCAGAACTTAATTACTATCCATAGACCTAAACATCCTGCTGGCCAACTTCTGCTATCTTTCTCGCTAGGCAAAAATAGAATTCCTTTTCCTCCACACTAAGAACCATACCAAACTCAGAAAACTTCAAAACACAACTATTCAAACACCTGTCCACTAAATGGAAATGTACCTGCCTTCACCCAACCTAATCCAAGGGGGTTCTCGCTCTGGTTCCCAAGCTCTACAACTCTCATAATTATCTTCCTATGAGCCTATCTAAGCTCTCAACAATTTCTATAACTTCTCTCTAAGCTCTCACCTCCTACAGCTACCCTCACACAACCCAACCTTGTAAATATTGTAAATAACATTCTACTGTTGATGTGTGTATGTAAAGCGTATTTACATTTTCTTAAAATGTTTGTATGTAAACTGTTTCCACACCTAACCCAAATCTGTTTTCCTCAAATGAAACTGTGAGATCCCTGCCTTCAAGCTTAATGAATTTGTTAACTATGCATGATATTGAATGCATTTATAAGTAACTATTCTACATAAGATCTTTAATATTAACTATAATTTGTATCTAAATTGTATAATGCATCTTGGAGCTTTTCTCCCCAGGTCGCCACTGAAAATGGGTCAATTCAGCCCAGTGGACTTCCCTGGTAATCAAATTGCAAATAAATAAATAAAATAAAAATAAATATACCAAAGTTAGAGGCAGATGAGGCTCAATTACTAACAATTATGATAGGAATGGATGAGATAAAAATGGCTATGTATAACCAATCTACAAGAAAATCCCCAGGAATAGATGGTATTCCTGTGGAAGTTTGGAAGCTAGAAGGGAAAACTGATAAATATCTGGAAGGTTTTGTTTAACAGTATTTTAAGAGGAGGGGAAGTACCAGCATCCTGGAAGAAAGCAGTGGTAGCTGTAATATCCAAGGAGGGTAAAGAGCTATCAAACTCAGCTTCATACAGGCCCAATTCAGTACTAAATCATGATTATTAAGTGTTCTTGTGTATAATGGCTAAAATAATGACATAAGTAATGCCAAAATTGATATGGATCAGTGTGGTTTTGTGGAGGGGAGGCAAACATTTGATAACACTGACAGAACATTGATGATCCAGAGGGAAGCAGAATATGAGAAAGTACCTCTTTTATTGGTGGGTCTTGATCCAGAGAAAGCATTTGAGAGACTAAACTGGGACTCCATGAGCAGAGCAATGGAAACATTTGCTTTCCCTGATGCAATTATATGGTTAATTAGAAGCATATATGAGGTCTCGGAGGCACAAATTAAAGTGGTTGGGGTCCTCTCTGATAATTTCTGCTCGAGTAGAGGAGCTAGGCAGGGTTGTCTACGTTCCCATTTGTTGTTTGCATTATATTTAGAACCACTGGCAAAGAAAATAAGGGACTCAGAAATTCAAGGATAAAATTGGTATGGTAGTCAGGAAAAGCTGGCTCTATTTGCAGATGATATTATTTTACACGTGATAAAACCAGAAAGGGACATTACAGTATATTGGAACATTTTAAGACAGTTTCAAATCTTCTCAGGATACAAAATTAATGAAGCTAAAACAAAGGCAATAGCGGTAAGTTATGTACCCACACATGAATTGGTCCAACAATATCCATATTTATGGGGTCATGATAAAATGAATTGTTTAGGGGTATGGATTAGAAATGACTCTGTGGTGAAAGCTAAGGATATGTGGGAAGAGACTAAACAGAAGATGATACAAAAATTGAGAAACTGGACGTTTTGTTATATGGATATGGATACTAAGTTACAAGCCATTAAATGTTTTTAGTCCCTTTAGTCTTATACAGGTCAGGCATACTTTATCAACCAAAGGAGAAGCTGTGCATAGCAATTAAAAAGAGTTGAAGGATTTTATCTGGAAAGGGAAGACAGCAAGGGTCAAGCGGGATAAGCTGATTCTACCACTAGACCAAGGTGACTAGGATCACCTAATTTGAGTGGGTGTTTTAGAGCAGCAGAGTTAAGGCTCTTATACATAGCACAAGCAGAAAACTATAATTCAAAGTGGAAAGGACTAATGATGACACAGGGAGGAAGCTCAAGAAATAAGGAGAGATTGGGATTTTGGATGCAGTCTCTTAAGGAGAACAACCAACATCATACAGGGTACTATATTCATAAAATAGCAGGGAGTATTCTAAGAACTAAACCTGCACGAGGATGGAGAAAAGAGATTTTGTCGATAGGGATGACTGTGGTCAGGGATATGGATAATAGGCAGGAGGGGGCTGGAATATTTATTGGAGGAAACTGGCAAAGGAACCAAGGTATTGGGAGAAAATAACTAGAAAGGGAAAGGTAATAGAATGGGAAGAGGCCAAGAACTTATTTGGACTGCAGGTTAGAGATTGCCTTCCCTTTCAAGGATTAATATCAGAGTGTAGGCAAAGAGAAAGAAACAGGGGGCTCCTAAATGAAAAACCAGCACTGGTACAGTTTTTAATAGAATCCAGAACAGAATCTGCCATTAAAAAATGAATAATTAGTAAAGCATGTAAAATACTGCATGATAAGTATAAGAATCAATCAGAGGAGCTTAGAAAGGACTTTGAGGGAGATTGGATAAGCGATTCACAAAGAGACAATGGAGGGATATATGTATATCTCCCAAATATACAACAAAGTCTAGAAGATTTAGGATCTTTGCCTGGAAGTATTTACATTGGTATTTTTATACCTGACGTAGGCTCCAAAGAATTGTTCCTCAGGTGGATAGCAAATGTTAGAGGTGTGACAGGCAAGAAAGAGGTAGCTGGGAACTTTTTTGGGAATGTAATGAGCTGGAAGTCTTTAGGAATTCCCTGCAAACCGCTCTGTTGGAGATGCTGGATGGGAGGATTGGACTGACCGAGGAGATGATTTTTTTTTCAATTATGCTAGAAATCGGAATTGGCTAGACATAGTAAAGTCTTGCTGAGTCTAATTATGGTGGCTGCCAAAAAATGAATTACTAGAAAATGGAAAACAGTCTAAACCAACTTTAATAGAAGTAGTGAATATAGTAACATTGATACAACAACTGGAATTGGGATCTTTAGAAAAGGGAAGGAGCAACCTACATAGGAAAATGCGAATTGTAACAATATATACAGAGCAGGAATGAGGTTTAAGAGGCAGGAGTTATATGAGCCGTATAATGCTTAACTGACAATGACTGGATGGTTTATTAGTGATGTATAATGTTTTCAACTGTAGTTGTTTCAATGATGTCTGTGATGTAAACTATTGGAAACTAAAGTGGTATTACTTTGTATGTTTTTCATTCATATAAATGTAAGATTGCCTTTGTCATATGTGAAAATTTAGTAAAGATGTTTGGAGAGAAAAAAAGAGCTTACAACCTTGCAATTGCTAACAGCCATGCTCTTTCACTGCCTAACCCTAAAAGACCAAAACCTATCTTTCACAATGGGGGATTTTTTTTACTAGAACCAGCATTTTGAGCCATACTAGGTTGCAACAGCATATCAAAGCTTGGAATATCTTAGAGCTTTCTAAATTGGGTCGACAGCTTATGTTCCTATTAAAAATTCTTTCAGCAGATGAGACACTTCACTGGCACCTGTAGGCATTCTGCAAACATTCAAGTCGATACTTGTGAACTGAAGATGACACTGAAGGATCCATTGGTTATATATTTCATTAGGTCTATTTCTATATCCTGAGAAGCCACAATACCAAAGATCAGAAGATTGAGACAAGAAAAATATAACTCAAAATTATAAATCACATTAAGCATTCCCAGGGCAATTGAATACTTGCCCAAAACAACAATAAATCACAGCTCACCAGCTAAAACCCACCTAGGTTGGGGGCTATGCCCCCCACACCCCCCTAACTATATATACCAACTCTGGGATCACACTACAGTGCAGAAAGGGCATAACTCCCCCTGTGGACAAATGTTTACTTGCCCTAGGAATACGTACGCAATTTGTGATTGTGAGTTTCGCCCTTCTCATCTCAATCTTCCAGTCTTTGGTATTGTGGTCTTTTGGGATATAAAAGTAGACCTGTTTCATTTACTCACCCAAATCTCTGCTGAATTTGTAATCAGTGCTGTGAGCCTGGCACCAAGCTGTCCCCTTCACAACTGGAATAGGGTGACAGGATTAATTATCTTCCACACTACCTTGGGAGTCAATAATATTCTCCTTGCACATAATCTTATGTATATAGTTTTATATTATTTTCCTAATCTTATAAAATTGTGTGTGATAGACAAATGTTTGACTTACTTAATCCATTAATAAGGTTAGTTACTGTAAATATTAATGTTGGATACCAATTTATTCCTCATATTGTTGAGCTCACCTATCAAGATTTTATTTTATATGTGGAAGGGAAATTGAGTCTTTATATATAGTCAACCATATAGCTAGTATGGGCAAGCAGGTGGATGTTAGACTATCTCTTTTTTCTTGTATTTTTAATGATGTTACTTAGTGTTAAGATTAGTCGGATCAATTTTCCCATCAAACATGCCTGCCCTGTGCACATGGGCTTGGAAGTGTTCCCTAGATATTTTGCTAGTCCAAGAGACACATCTGTCAGACACTGAGCACATGAGATTACACTCCAGTAGCCTCATCTGCCCACCCATCAGCAAAGGGAAAGATACCACCATATTAATTAAGAAATCTCCTAGAAATCAATTGCAAGAAAGTTTTGCTTTACCAGTAGGGGAGGTGGTGGAAGTATTTTTAAGAAATGGGCCCAGAATTTTAACACTCGTTTCAGTATAATTTCCCCCAGAAGCAGGATCTAGGAATATCAAATGCATCTTAGAGTACATTTTAAAACATGTTAAGGGAGCTCTCATTTTAGCAGGTGACCTCAACTGCATCATGAAGTCATACAACACCTCAGCGACACAAATTTTGTGCCTGACCCCTCAGGTGAAATACCTTAAGACATATCTAGAAGATCTGGAACTACATGTCATTGTCAAGTAGATTGGTTTAGCAATAACCCACTTTATCTATCACTCCTCCTGTTTTGGCACCTCTACCAGAATAGATAGCATGTACATTACTCTGCTCCTTCTATGCAAGTCATCTGACCATGACACCCTACATAATCTGACCATGACACCCTATATAATCTGACCATGACACCCTACATAATCTGACCATGACACCCTACATAATCTGACCATGACACCCTATATAATCTGACCATGACACTCTACATAATCTGACCATGACACCCTATATAATCTGACCATGACACCCTACATAATCTGACTATGACACCCTATATAATCTGACCATGACACCCTACATAATTTGACCATGACACCCTACATAATCTGACCATGACAACCTATATAATCTGACCATGAGACCCTACATAATCTGACCATGACACCCTACATAATCTGACTATGACACCCTATATAATCTGACCATGACACCCTACATAATTTGACCATGACACCCTACATAATCTGACCATGACAACCTATATAATCTGACCATGAGACCCTACATAATTTGACCATGACACCCTTGAGCTTTAGACGTTCTTTATTTTGATCATTTCTGCAGTAGCCTTAGCTATGTGGGTTATATCCTGCCAAGGGCATAACAGCCAGCCAGTTTCTAAAGCTTCAGGGCACCTTCAACATCTTGAGCAGAGCTAACTAAAAGACAAGTTTGGGAGTGAAGCCCTTCAGTGATTTATTGTCACTGACAAGTGCGATCCTCTGAGGCTTTTGAAGAATGACAGTGGCTTGTGCTTTCCTTAGCTGGACAGATAAGTTTCCCTTTGGGGAAAAAAACTTCCAATTTCTAATTTTTTTGACTGATGTTTTAATACTTTCCTCTTCAGGAAAGTTATTTTAAAGCTAGGAGCGTTGTGTCTTAATGGACTGGTTCAAGACTGTAACGTACTTTTAAAAGGAACACTCGCTATTCCTGTCAGTTTAAAGGTAGTGTTATCTAACTGATAAACTACTTTCTGTGTAGACGTTGTGTTCATTTTAAGGTTGTGAGGTTGCCATAGTGTTTAAAAATGCTTTTCTACTGTGTTTTTTTTTTGTTAAGTAATTTTTGTGGACTTGTAGTTTTACTGAGATTTTTGCTTGTTTTCTCCATGATAGAGGCATTATTTTCATGGAACAGATTGTCACTCTGGAGGTCATTACTTCTTCCAGTCACAAAAAGAAAAAGTTAAGCAAACAGCCTTTGCCACCACAGCAGTCAAGCAATTTGCCTCAGCCATAGGTGAGCGACTTTGCTGCGGTAATTTACTGTACTTCAGACCACTCATCTTTTAGTCCAGATCCCTCTGGTGTAGCACTTACAGTCACTATGGATCAGGGGTGCCCACATCCCCCTGGTGTAGCACCTACAGTTACTATGGACCAGGGGTGCCCAGATCCCTCTGGTGTAGCACCTACAGTCACTATGGATCAGGGGTGCCCTCATCCCCCTGGTGTAGCACCTACAGTTACTATGGACCAGGGGTGCCCAGATCCCCCTGGTGTAGCACCTACAGTTACTATAGAGCTGGGGTACACAGATCCCCCTGGTGTAGCACCTACAGTCACTATAGACCGGGGATTAGCCATGTCCTGTGTAGCTGTTGAGGTCCCCTCAGTGTGCAAAGAAAAAACACTCTTGTCAGTCCTGGGGGAGGGAACAGGTAAGGTTTCCAAATTGTGTTGAATGCTGTGTCCATCCCTGGAGAAGCAGCAGCTGCCATTAGTAACACCGCTGGCCCCATATTAACTGTCAAAAAGAGACAGAAAACAAAGTATGCATCTACTCCTCTTCAATGTTCTTTAGATAGGAGCAGTTTACTAAGACTGGCTCAGGGTTTGATTCAAGTTACTGATCCTTCTTGTAGAGTAGTTTCTAGTAAAAGAAGGATGCCTCCTTTCCTGATGAGATTCAAGATTCTGAATCTGAACAGGAAGATGCAGGGACAGATTCAGAATTTTGTCCTGGTCCTCATATTTCTGATGCAGACTCAGAGGAGAGCTCTCTTTCTGATTCTCCCTGTGGGGGTTTCTCTTTCTCTGAGAATCTTGCTAGAATGCAGGGGCGGCTCGTGGCATCGGACTGCCAGACTGCAGCCCCCTCAGCAAGAAAAAAGAAAAAAGCTTTTTAGTTTAGTTATTTAATTTTTTTTACTGTCTCTCAGTGTCTTTACTTGACTCGTCTTTCTCTGCTTTATGCCGACTGACTCTGCGAGTACGAGGCGCATGCGCACTTTGACCACTTTCGAATTCCGGGTTGCGGCGGTTTTAAAAAAAGAAGGTTTTTTTTCTCTCTTTCTGCTGCAGTCCGGATAGCGAATTGAGGCATCAGTGTGATGCCCAGCAGTCTATGTGGTTTGGAACCGCATAGAATTGGAAGGGGTTCGGACTGCCACGTCTGCAGGTACGTACATGACGTGCTTGGGCTAAATGGCTGCTGATTGGTTGTCACTCTCTTCCCGGGCTTTATGTGCTGGGAAAAGAGCGAGAAGCAAACAGTTGCAGCCAGTTTCAGTTGTGGACTGAATGAATCTTGATTTCTGGGTTGGCGGCCTATTTCGTTCGCTGCGCTGGACGTTACAGTGTAAATGGTTACACAGCAGCTGAAAAAGAAGAACAAGAAGTAGAGTACAGAGAGTTTCTTTTCTTCTTGGTGGTAGTTTGTACTTTAAACTGAACGCTCATAATGCCAGTTTAGATAGCACTAATGTGTGCATGTTAAAAGTCAGAAGCCAGCATTTATTGTCACCAGCTTTTGTTTCTGTAGGGCATGCCAGATAAGCTGCATAAGCAAAGAGTCCATGGTTTCAGTCTGTTAGCTAAATCTGCAAACCTGCTAAAATGACCAAGTACCACATGGGGACACAGTATTTTAGTCTTGTTGCCAGCTAGTCCCTTCCCCGACCTATCAAATAGTCATCCAATTTCCTGGAAAACAGACTGTAAGTTTGTAGAAGGGTTACCACCTCAGGTGGAAGTGGCTGTGCTTAAATTAATACTATTTCTAATTTGTGACGCTGCAAACTCTTAATGTGATGTGACATTTTAACATGTAACTTGTGGTTCCCTTGTGTGATTTGACTGAATGACATGCATGGAGCCTTCTTGTATGCTAGAAGAGCTTCTTATGAGGCAAAAATATGGATATTCTTTGAAAACCTGGATAGTTGAGAGGTATGCTTGCTTCTGTTTAAGTTTTGTTAAATCATAAAAACGCAACGTTCTACCAGTAGATGAAACAACTACCTTGCATCTGTGCAGGTGCTTGGAAAAATCATACTCTTCATTTGGATAATTGTGATGTAACACAACCTGCCCAGAGTAAAACAGAGATGTGTGCCTTAAGATGTATTTTTTGTGTTCTCTAAATGGTCCAGAAATGGAGGGTGCATTGTCTATAGTAAAATACAGCTGAAATCAGTACCACTCTCCATCATTTAGGAAAACATAAAACAAACGTGTTGTACTTCTCATGGTTTCTCTAATAATCCGAAATCAGTTTTGAATGAAAGAGGAAAACAGTTTCAATCAAGAACAAAAGTGACAAAAAGCAAGTGAGCCAATTAACCGAGGTGAGTGTATATCCTATATAACCCTTGGTCAGTGAGACAATTAACCGAGGTGAGTGTATATCCTATATAACCCTTGGTCAGTGAGACAATTAACTGAGGTGAGTGTATATCCTATATAACCCTTGGTCAGTGAGACAATTAACCGAGGTGAGTGTATATCCTATATAACCCTTGGTCAGTGAGACAATTAACCGAGGTGAGTGTATGTCCTATATAACCCTTGGTCAGTGAGACAATTAACCGAGGTGAGTGTATGTCCTATATAACCCTTGGTCAGTGAGACAATTAACCGAGGTGAGTGTATATCCTATATAACCCTTGGTCAGTGAGACAATTAACCGAGGTGAGTGTATATCCTATATAACCCTTGGTCAGTGAGACAATTAACCGAGGTGAGTGTATATCCCATATAACCCTTGGTCAGTGAGACAATTAACCGAGGTGAGTGTGTATCCTATATAACCCTTGGTCAGTGAGACAATTAACCGAGGTGAGTGTATATCCTATATAACCCTTGGTCGGTGAGACAATTAACCGAGGTGAGTGTATATCCTATATAACCCTTGGTCAGTGAGACAATTAACCGAGGTGAGTGTATATCCTATATAACCCTTGGTCAGTGTAGCGCTTGCTTGATGACGTTTATGTACAAATAAAGGAACGGCATGGCTATGCATACTTCTCAAGAAATCTGGACAAAGCAATATATAATGGGGGGGGCAAAGGACTTTGGCAAAAAATAGGAACTAGTTTTAAATATTGATCTTACAAATTTAGAAAGTTGATAGAGCAGGTTTTGCTTTAGCATTAACAATCTGAAAGGTATGAAGTCTGTAACTTAAATGTCTATTATTATTTTCTGACTTCAGTCTTTAATGACTCGCCAATAATTTGCCAATTGGACAGTTTTGTCATTATTGGTGCATGCATTTTGTTTCATTGTTTACTGGAAAAAATGTTCAAAACTATAAATTTAAAACACCCTCTAACAACTGCATTGTATTATACAAGGAAAATAATTTAATACAATCAGGAATATGTATCACACAACAAATGTATGTTTTGTGTGCAAGGGGCCTATCATTTGAAAACAGCCCAAAGTTAATCTTTATACTAGCCAAATGTATTTTCTTTGAATGTGGGTTTCAATGCTGTATCAATGAATGTGAGTTTTAAGGATAGACAAGTTTTAATGCTAAGTCTATTTTCATTGTGAGACTGCATTGCTTTGTTTAGCAGATGTCTTAGTGTTTGTGCTGTAAAATGCAAAATAAAACGTTCAATTGAAATCCAAATCATTGTAGAAGTAAAGCAGTATGCACATTTACAGTGTTTATGGTAAATAGCCAAGTAATGGGACATTGGAATGGCTACAGGGAGGGGGGCTCCATTTGACCACAATTTTGTGAGGGGGAAGGGCGGCAAACTCAAAGACAGCCCCGGCTGAACTATACCTCTCAACTATCTAGATTTTCACAGAATTAATAGATTTTTGCTTTATTCTATCAACTAAGTTTATACAAGAGCAATTGTAGTACTGTTTGTATGTTCCCCCAATATATTTGGCCTTGTCCAGATTTCCTGCATTAACAGGTTGAGAGGTATATGCAGATAAATTGCTTTATAGAATTAGGCATATCCAAACCTCTCAACTGTCCCAGATTTTGGCTCAAAATGTTGCCCTCCCTCTAATAATCCCTCTGCAAAATGGTAATTTTGGAAGAAAATGTGGAAAGTTTGCAATTAATAAATAATTGTAATAATCAGAGTTATAGATTACTTTGATTTCAAAAATGCATACAGATTCATGTATTTTGTCAACTGTTCAAGTTAACAGTACTGATATTTAAAAAAACATCCCTTCTTTGATAGGTTCCCAGCTGTATTGTGTGGTATTTTATATTTTTGCATCACATTTTTGGTCCATTTTTCATAAAATTGTGGTTTTCTGGCAAATTAGTGGCAAATCATTAAAGATTGAAGTCAGAAAATGAAGACAGACATTTGAGTTTCAGATTTCATACCGTTTAGAAAATTCATACTAATGCAAGACCTACTACTGTTCTATTATCTTTCTAAGTTTATAAGAGCAGTATTTAAAATTGTCCTTATTTTTGGGCCTTTGTCCCACTTCTATTTATGACTTTGTACAGATTTCTTGCTCTGAGGTTGAGAGATATGACACATGTGTCAGGGCCATCCATTGTCAGCCAGAAACATTTCAAATTGGTGACATACTTGCTGTACCCTACTCCCCCATGTAGTGACTCTGGATGTGTCCAAGCAAGGCAAGGAGCAGTTATGCAGTGTAAGTGTGCATATTATCCCCCCATCCAAGGCAGACCCAAGTACTACAGTGGCTTTTCATCTGGCCTTGATTTTGCAGAATGTTCTGGTTTTCTGTCATATTTTTATACTGTTTATTTATGCTTCTTGTTGTTCAGAAAGTGCCTGTTGCTCTGTGTTTAAATAGCAATGCTTTAATGACCATCAGGTAAGATTGTAAGATTCAAGTAAGCTTTAATAAGCATACTGTTAAAGAATTTCCAACATTGAAAGCCTTTTTGTTAATGCCATGCAGAGAATACTTACATAACTAGATAACGTATAAGCCGTGTGTATTGAAAAGCATATGACATTGTTGGTAATAAAGGACAGGATTATAGTATTTTAAAAAACTCATTACCTTATAGGTTCATAGGTTGGTACTAGGCTATTGGCCCTAGGGCCTATATAAGCCTAGCCATAAGAATTCCCTGGATATTTCTTCCCACAATATTTATTTCCCTGGACCCCTGTCTAGCAGGGCAACTGATGTGATCACCAGGGTGAATTTCCTATCTCCCATCCAATCGTCAAGGTTCCTTTTGAAGAGGGCCAAGGAGGTGCTCTGCTTGACATGTATGGGCAGTCTATTCCAGAGTATGGGGAGTCTCTGGGTCAGGAACATATCCCTCCAGCATGTTTTGTTCATTGTGATGACAAGGTTGACTTGCAGTCATTTTTGCAGGCTTTACCCGTAAACTAAACAGAATGCCAATATATCATGTGTGGTCCATAACCTGTGCAGTAATCCTTTAAGCAATTTATCTTGAGCTTGTTTCTTGTTTGCTGTTCATTTTTTACTTTGATCATGTCTTCCCCTTGAAACAAGTAGATAGTTGTGTCAGGCAGCAGGTCTTTTTTGGATAAGAAACATTTTTACAAGTTCATAGGTTCATACTAGGCTATCTGCCCAAGGGCATTTATAAGCCTAGCCCATAGTTATGTGGCTTTCGCCACCCCTTTAGTTTGAATAAAAACTATGCCTGTCATTTTGCTGTGCCTCTGTCAAGCAGTGACAATGAAGTAATCCCTGGGATATATCTGCAATCTCCCATCCATTGGTCAAGATTCCTCTTGAACAAGGCCAGAGAGGTGCTCTGCCTCACATGTACCGGGATTTTGTTCCACAGCATAGGGAGTCTCTGGGTGATGAATCTGTCCCTCCAGCATGTTCTATTTATAACCGTGTCAAGGTTTAAGTCTCCCGCCCTTGTGGTTCTGAGGGATCTAGATTTTTTGAGGTGAAGCATATTCATCAAATCTGGGTTTGACATGGCCTTATATGTCAGGCACAGGTCACCTCTGAGCAAGCGGTATGAGACTGAATAGAGCTGGAGTTCTTTCAGTCGGGCAGCATAAGACATATTTTTGAGACCCTTTATCCTTTTGGTGAGGAACTTTTGGGGCCTTTCAAGCTGCAGCAGGTGTCTGGTCAGATACATTCCGAACGGGCATTGTACTCAATCATAGGTCTAATGAGTGATGAGTACAGGGGACGATGACCTCCCTTGATCTAGATGTGAATCCCTTCATGATCAGGTGGGCGATATAGAAGGTTTTCCTAACTACTTTAGCAACATGAGTGTCAAACGAAGGCTACTGTCAACCTGGGTCCCCAGATCCCTGATGACTTTTTCTGTGCTCAGTGGATTGCCACCTATATGGTAGCTAGGGGTAACCTTGTTTTTCCCGAAGGGTATGACTATGCATTTTTGGCGTTTAACTTCAGGCCATGGCTCTGGCACCAGTTATCCGTTTCTGTGAGGCCCTTCTGGAGGATATCTGTGTCAGATGTGTTTTCGACTATGGCGCCCAGTTTGCAGTCATCTGCAAACTTTGTCAGCCATAACCCTCCTGTGTTTGCTTGTACTTCAGAAAAGTAGATGCCGAACAAGAGTGGACCCAGGACTGAGCCCTGTGGGACACCACTTGTGACAGGCTTTGAGTCTGACATGGCTCCAGCAACTCTGACCCTGTGGGTTCTGTCACTTAGCCAGTTTGCAACCCATCTTGTGATGTATGGGTTTACATTCAAGCTGATGAGTTTTTCGATGATACCTGAGTGGGGTATCACACAGATTGCTACTTTCAGCATGTTACTTGGTACTTTTATAAAGCTGAATATAAATTATAATTAGAACTGCAGTGCAAGGAGAAGTGGTTTGAGTTGAGTGCTGCTTGTTTTTTTATACTTGATTTTGACTGGCATTCCAGTAATGCATTTAAAAAGTAATTTATTTTTTCATGCCTCACAACCTTTTTGTTTCCATCTAGATATTAAGTAAGCTGTCATGCAGCCAATGCATTGAAATATTTTTTCTTCTACACTTTCTTTTGTCTTGATTGGACTCTCATAATGACGGTTTGGCACCCAGAGCAGCGTATTTAATTAAAGTTCCAGTTTTGTGGTTTTGAGCATAGCCCCTCCCCTTTCTAGTTGGCCACACCCCTTCTCATTGGCCACACCCATTCAGCTGTCTTCTGCAGCCCCCCTTTGATTTGAAGTCACCAGCACTGCTAGACTGTCCCAGTGTTTTCAGTGGGAGAAGACTGAGGATTCCCAGTCCCTCAAAAATACTATGTGTTGTTACAGAAGGATTTTTCTGAACCTACACCCATTGCTTCTGTCCTGTTTGCTTTAGAGGATGAGTGTCTTACTGCCCACAATTTTCCTAATAGTCAGCTAGCTGTCCTAAAAAGGCAAATATGATATATAAAGTTCCTCATCTTTTACATTTTTATGCACTACTCCCAAACCTGACCCAGCTGCTATAGCTTTATCTGACTCCTCTGCTGCTAAGCACTTAGATAATTCCAATCCCACTCTTTCTAAGGTTGGGAAATTATTGATAGGTATGGGAATATGTGTATATTTCTGTAATTTTAAATTTTAGAATTTTAAATCGTCAGGCCCATATGTTAAGTTTATTTTGACATATTGTAAAAGTATATGGAATGTTTTAACTACAGTGTCTTCTTATGAAGAAAAATCTGCTTAACTAACTTAGTTTCTTCTCTTGCTCAAGTCACTACTCATTGTTTGCAATGTGTGCATGACTCTGTCAATATTTCTTCCAGGGCTACGGCCACTGGTATGGTTTTAAGGTTTGCTTGGATGCATTCTCAGAACCTCCCAGCTGGTGATAAAAATGAGATTTTAAATTCTCCCTTGGATAGAGATTTAGTGTTTGAGCAGCAGAGGTAATTAAAAGTGTGATAAAAAGGGACAGGCTGATCCAGGGAATCTCTAGATTTTTCATCCCTCATTTTCCATACTGTCCAAGGGATTATCCACTGCACCAAGAGTTTTCATAAACTGTCTCTCTCTAGTTATAGGTCATTGAAGGCTACATGAAATCCACATTTTTCTACATTTAGATGATTTACTTATGATAGTGGGAGGTTGGCATAATGGTTAAGGTGTTTACCTTACAGACACAAGGTACAGGGTGTGATTCTCACATGGGGTAATTGGCTAGGCTTAACATGTTTAGGTGGGAGGGTGGCCTAATGGTTAAGGTGTTTGCCTTACAAACACAAGGTGCAGGGTTTGAGTCTCACAAGGGATAACTGGCTAGGCTTACAATGGCTCGCAAGGGCAGTTAGCTTAGTACTAACCTATGAACCTATATGAATTATGGCTCTGGCGAAGGCCTTCGATACAATACCCCACTCGGGTATCATTAAAAAACTCATCAGCTTAAATGTTAACCCATACATCACAAGATGGGTTGCAAACTGGCTGAGTGACAGAACCCACAGGGTCAGAGTTGCTGGCCCATGTCAGACTCAAAGCCTGTCACAAGTGGTGTACCACAGGGCTCAGTCCTGGGCCCACTCTTGTTTGGCATCTACTTTTCCGAAGTACAAGCAAACACAGGAGGGTTATGGCTGACAAAGTTTGCAGATGACTGCAAACTGGGCGCCATAGTAGAAAACACATCTGACACAGATATCCTTCAGAAGGGTCTCACAGAAACGGATAACTGGTGCCAGAGCCATGGCCTAAAGTTAAATGCCAAAAAATGCATAGTCATACCCTTCGGGAAAAACAAGGTTACCCCTAGCTACCAAATAGGTGGCAATCCACTGAGCGCAGAAGAAGTTATCAGGGACCTGGGGACCCAGGTTGATAGTAGTCTGTCATTTGACACCCATGTAGCTAAAGTAGTTAGGAAAACCTTCTACATTGCCCACCTTATCATGAAGGGATTCTCATCTAGATCAAGGGAGGTCATAGTCTCCCTATACTCATCACTCATCAGACCAATGATTGAGTACAATGCCCCATTCGGAATGTATCTGACCCGACACTTGTAGCAGCTGGAGAGGCCACAAAAGTTCCTCACCAAAAGGATAAAGGGTCTCAAACATCTGTCCTATGCTGCCCGACTGAAAGAACTCCAGCTCTATTCAGTCGCTTACCGCTTGCTCAGAGGTGACCTTTGCCTAACATACAAGGCCATGTCAAACCCAGATTTGATGAATATGCTGCACCTCAAAAAATCTAGATCCGTCAGAGCCACAAGGGCCGGAGACTTAAACCTCGACACGGCTATTAATAGGACGTGCTGGAGGGATAGATTCATCACCCAAAGACTCCCTATGCTGTGGAATAAAATCCCGGTATATGTGAGGCAGAGCACCTCGCTGGCCTTGTTCAAGAGAAATCTTGACCAATGGATGGGAGATCGCAGATATACCCCAGGGATTACCTCAGTGTCACTGCTCGACAGAGGCACAGCAAAATAATGGGTATAGTTCCCCATACTAAAGGGGTGGCGTAAGCCACAAAACTATGGGCTAGGCTTGTAAATGCCCTCGGGCAGATAGCCTAGTATGAACCTATGAACCTATGAACCTATCTTTGCTGAGTCTTTTTCAAAATGTCAGGAATCTCTGTTTTGGGTGAGAAATCTCTTGCACAAGCTGAGATTCCAGGAGAACATTCAAAAGTCTTTAACTCCCTCACATTGGGATGTCAACTATGCAGCTTAGTTCAAAGAGCTTTTCTTCGACATGAAAAACTAGATCTTTATTTAGATCAATTTTAAGTTTTTCCACTCAAATTTCAGTCAATGTGAGGGAATACCTCAGGATTTTGGGTCTCCTGGCATCTACGACTCTCATTGTAACCCTGGCAAGACTTCACATGAGAAAGATACAGTGGTATCTGAAATCTCTTTGGGCCCATTAACACCCTTTATCTTTTCAGATCCCAGTTCTGGGGTTTGTCAGAAGAGAAATCAGTGAAGACAACAGATTTCCTTAAATCAAGGTCCTCCCTTCTCCCTCCCTGCTCCAAAGCAGTCAGTCACCACAGACACTTCAGACTTTGCTTGGGGAGCAGTTTCAGGAGAGATAAAAGTGCAGGGGGTGTGAGACACCAAGGGCAGATACAAGCACATAAATATCAAGGAGATTCTTGTCCCAATCAAGACACTCAATTTTCTGACCCATCTTTGGTCCCCAGGACTTTTTCAAGTGGTTACAGACAATACCATAGTGATGTGGTAAATCAACACACAAAGGGGAACCAGGTCTTACCACTTTTGCAGACTAGCCATGTTAGCTTTGGATATAGCTTCACCACACAGTCTCACTCTACAGGCATCCTACTTCCTGTCAGAGCAAAATTATGTGGCAGACAATCTGATCAGGACCAGGGCAGACCCCCATGAATGGAAACTAAACTAAATACAGGGGTCTTCCAAGATTTGATCCATCTCTGGGGACTTCGTCATGTAGACCTCTTTACCTCCTCTCTGGCAATCAACTGGCAAAATTCTGTTCCAGGACTCCATGCAAGAAGGCCTGGAAGAGAGATGCCTTTTCTTTTCTTTGGACAGGAATGTTCCTGTATGCCTTTCCACCTTTTCCACTAATATCCCGGGTAATTTTGAGGATTCAGTGGGAATTCCCCCAAGATCATTGTGGTGACTCCCTTCTGGCTCAGAGAACCATGGTTCTCCCTTCTTTTGGAAATGTCCAGGTCCAGAAGCTTCCTGACAGAACAGATCTATTCACACATGAACAGGGTGTTTGATACATCCGACATCAATCATCTTCGGCTGACTGAATGAATGATAGTCTTAATTCCTTTTATGCACCTGTTTTCTGAGGGCGTGCAGCAAATACTAATGGAGGCGAGAACGCCTGCTACTAGAAATTCATAGATTAGCAAATGGAAAAGGTTTTCTAGTTGGTGCCAACAACATAACCAGCACCCATTCAGGGTAGTTGTTCTATGGTTTTACAATATTTGTATGAGTTACAATCCTGTGGCCTTGCTTATTCTGTTGTCAAGGTTCATTTATCAGCCATTTCAGTATGTCTGCTTATGGATCTTTCTCTTTCAAGGAAGTTGCATGTGAAAATGCTCTTGAAAGGGGGTTTGCATGAGAGACCTCCAAGTAAACTGGTGACCCCTCCTTGGGACCTTAATTTGTTTTAGAGAAGCTAACACTTGCTCCATTTCAACCAGCTAATCTGGTTGACTTGAGGTTCGTAACATGGAAACAATTTTCAGTGAATGCTCTGAACTCTGCAAGAAGGGTATCTGAGTTACAAGCTCTTATGGTGAGTCAACCCTACCTCATTTTCCACAAAGAAAGGGCTTCTTTGAGAGCTAATCCTTCTTTTATGCCTAAAGGATAGCGAGTTTACTTTAAGTCAAACTCTCCATCTTCCCATTTTCCTTCCTGAACCTAAAGATGAGGAGGAAAGGATACAAACAACTCGGGTATTATCTTGACAGAACTAAATCTCTCAGATTATTGGACCAATTGTTCATTTCTTATGAAGGTAAGAAGAAGTGACAACCAGTCTCAAAAGAGACTATTTCTAAATGATTGTCTAAGGCTTTTACCTTTTGTTATATGCACTACGAAAAATCTATTCCAGGCAGTGTCAAGGACCACTCTGCAAGGACCTTGTCTTCTTCTATGGCTTTTTGGAAAAGGTTGTATTCTAGAAGCTGCTACTTGCTCCTCTGTAAAAACTTTTACAAAGTTGTTTAAACTTGATTCCTTCTCTCGGTCTAGATCAAGTTTTTCTAGGACCATTCTCCAAGGGCTCCTGGACCCTTCTCCTACCACCTCCTAAATAAATGTAGCTACGGTAATCTGCCCATATAGCTAAGGCTACTGCAGCAGTGATCATTCAAACACCTGCTGTTATTGTAAGCTCATGTTGTGCAGCTGTACTTTTTCTGCATGGGAACCACTTCCCCCAAAACTTTGGAAGCTTCAGCTCTGTTATACACACTGTCAGATTTTATCATCTTTTTTTAACTGATGCCATACAAAATGGGACTCTGCTCAGTCTACTAAAGATTTTACCCTGCCATCTATCCTCGGGGATGCCTAATGCCTATACAGCCTTCTTATATGCCAAACTCAAGACATGGACTGGTGCCCCCTGGAGGACATGGAATCAAGAGTTACAATCTCTACAACAATTATATCAGCCACCCCTTCAGGAAGGGAAAAACACTCCTTCCAACTCTGAAATTTTGGACACCATGTCCCAGATGAAAGCCAAAATTCAAGACATCATCAGTCAGAAGATGGAAATAGTTGTACGTAACTTACCCCTCCAATATTATGACATTGCACCTCAAGTGTGCACATGACTAGGTCAGAAAATGTAAGAGAGCTGAAAGGCAATGTACACTAACTCTGGATAAAACCTGTTCCAGCTATAATTTTCTGAATAGGTATTGTGTCAGAATTTCAGGCATATTAAAGGACTACATACACAGATTTATTGGCAAATGATTTTTTCCATCTTCTTCAGACAAACCTCCTGTTTATACCAACTAAGCACCTACCCATGAGCAAGTTCAGAACATGGAGTAAAGTATAGCCAAATCAGAATTTTTGGGTATCCTTAAAAGTTTGAAGAAAAACAAAGTCCAAGAAACTTATGGCCTTCCATCTGAAATGAAGTCTGTAAGTTGTTGCCTCCCCAGCCATAAGAGTACCGTGGGAAGCTCTTTTAACCATTAATTCTCAAACGCAGATTCTGTTATCAAACAATCTTTATTTCTACCAATACTCAAGGCAGGAAAAGATTCCTTATCATGTCTGAACTATGGGCTAATATCACTTTTGAATGTAGACACCAAAATTTACTCAGGAATATAGGTAGGCAGAAGAGCCCCATTCTTACCCTTGCTAATTCACCCTGATCAAGTTAATTCTGTTAAGGGTATAGTCTCCTGTACCCATGTCCTGAGAGTAGTTTCCTGGATGGAAAAGAGTTCAGCAGGAGGTAGGTCGAGAGCCATTCACTCTGTAGATGCAGAGATGGCATTCAACATCATCTGGGCTTATATGCTTCAAATCTTAGTGAGTTTTTAATTTCCACACCTTTCCTGGAAGCTCTACTAGCTGTTTTATTTGGGATGTGCATATGATAGTTCACAGTGCCCTCTTCATATCTACTCCTTTCTCTTCTATAAGGGGACCAGATGTCCCCTGGCACCGTTACCTTCTACCTTAGTCATTTAGACTTCAGCTCATTCTTATAAATTGCACCTTTCAAATGTCCACGGGGAAGAGAGTGGATCAGGCCCCCTTTGCAGATGACTTTCTACTGTATCTTGAAGAACCAACTAATACTCTCCCAAAAGTCTGAGATATATTAAAAGAGCATTAAAGCAGTTCCTGATACAAAGTAGATCCCTAGAAGTCGATCACGGTAACCTACTCTTGAAGAGAAATCTCATTACAATTTCAGGTTTGACCTGCCAATATTTAAATATTTAGGTCTTCCAATTATACCTACAACCTATGAAATAAAGGAAATAGATGCCAAATTAATCAACCACTTACAAAAATGGGTCACATGGTCTCTTCCCCCCTGGAACTTAGATTGCTGCTGCTTAAAATGATACTTTTCCCAAACATTCTCTACGTTATTGAAACTCTTCCTATGAGAGTGCCTTTCATCACACTTCAGAAATGGGGCAATGAGTTGAAAAAGTTCCCGTGTTTTTTATCATTTCCAAAGGCCTCACTGGTAATATACTGTGCTCAGAAGAAACATTGGGATATTTACATCCCCTCCTTTTCTATAGCTTATTGGGCAGCCGCCTTAAAAATTTATAGAGAGATTTGTAAACCAGTTCCTCCTCGTGTGTGGACAAAACACTTCATCAGTAATGTCCATTCCCAAACTGCTCCCCCCCCCCCCATGCCTCAACACTATATAACGAGTTCATAAACCAACTTATAATATGCACAACTGCCATAGGTCATTCTCAAAAGCTAAACTCCATAAAGATATAACAATATTCAAACACTATTTATACTGTTCGCTCGTCAATGTTACAATAGATATATCTTTCAGGACTAATGTCTCTGGTGTTTTTTCCATTTAGTACTCATCCTGTCTTTGAACTTGTTAGGCAGACCTTCCCATGAAAATACTGCTGGGACAGGGATTTTGATATACTTGAGTCAGATATGCTGAGATGGTGTCATTATATTGATATATAATCTGATAGCAAACTTTAATATTCCCCCTCCCACTTTCTTACATATGCACGATTTTACTTAGCATACAAAACGTTTTAAAGACCTGCTCACTTATACATGGTCAACACTTTGCTAATTTCCTTGCTCACTACAGATTCCCTCAAAGGCTCTTTGGTTAAGAATGACGTCTGTGCTCATGAGGGCGCTTCCACAACTCTACTCCAATGTGGTAACAGCATATAAGTCAACCAATCAAGATGCCGCACAATCTGTTGCAACAGAACAACAGATTTTTAAGGTATTCCAAACTCAAGACAAAGTAGCATATTCCCGTAAATGGAAGTTATTTGTATGGAAGTGCATACACAGAATGTTTTTCACCCCTGATAAAATATTCAAGAGGATTCCCACTCATGCCCCACTCTGTTGGAGCTGTAACTCCCTTATGTGAGTATATATTCTTGGTCGGTTCTGATATGCAAATATTTGGGGCCTAGTTCTGGACTAAACTAGATCAGATTTCCATGCTACAGCAGAGGAGACGCAATGTTTAATAATGCATATGGCTCTCCCAGGCCCAAAACCTCCACCTTCTATGATAACCCTACTTCAGCTAGCAGCAAAGAAAATAATTATACAGCATCAGAAAGCATGTTCGGGTAGTTCATGTCTGGAAAAAAGTACATGGGAAGAGAGACAAATGACATGAAGGAAGCATAAGGAACCACCAGAATGATAAAATGGGAGCCATATCTAACCTGGATGGTAGCTACTAGCCTCCTTTTCCCCTACCCTGCTTTTCTTTAAAGTTTGTTTGTGTCTTTTGGCTTTTCCCAGTTAGGGGTCGCCACAGTGGAACTCCGGTCCGCTAATGATTGGCAGTAGATTTTTACGTACTGGCTTGCCGGGCCTAACGCACAACCTTCAACGAAGGAACACCCATTCACGCATGTCACCACACAGAAGACGCTCTAACTGAGAATCGAACGGGCAACGTCTAACTATGAGGCGACAACGCTACCACAGCACCACCACTGCTTTCTTTTGTTCCCACCCATTGCAGAAAGGGTTTTGCTTTTTATTATTGTAACAAGTAATAATTGCAGTGTTTACTTGGATATTGTTACTTTTTCAGTTTATACATGAACTATTAAAGAATGCTTGCATAATGTTCAGATTTTTGCATCATATTTTGGTCTGTTCCTCATAAAGTTTGCGGTTTTCTGGTAAATCACTGACAACTGAAGTCACTAAATAATGACAAACATTTAAGTTTCAGAGATCATATCCTTCAGAAAATGTATGCTAATACAAATCATGTTATTTGAACAACTTTCTAAGCTTATAAGACCAATATTTAAAATCTGTCCCTATGTTTAGGCCTTTGTCTCCCTCCCGCCATTATTTTAGGCTTTGCTCAGATTTCTTGTACTAAGAGGTTGACGAGTATGTTACATAAATATGTTTTCTAATATTCAAAAAAAAAGTAAAGCTATGTAGCAGGCAAGAAGAGCTTCCAACTAACCAGTGTAAGAATAATGAACACAGAATACAGAATTTTATTAGATTCGGGTGTCATGGTTTATGCAATAATGGCTTATTTAAAAGATTAACATCACAGCTACAAGTGCAAAAATACTGCAGAAAGAGTTACATACTAGTCAGTAGCAGAGTTATTAGAAAGTGAGAAAAATAACAGAAACTTCAAAGTGCTGGAAGTGAAGTATCTTATCTAATGAGTTATTCTACAGTAAGGTCACTGACACTAATCAAAATATTTAATTCTACAGGGAGTTTCATAGACAAATGGGAGAGAAATGTACAAGGCTTTCTTAACTTACAGAAGAGAATAACTATATAAGAAGTGCATCATACCCAAAGTGGAATCATTTGCTCAGATTCCATGGCCTTTTAAACTTAACCTTTCTACGGGCCGCTCATTTCATTATGATGTTTTTCAGCTTTTTTCTCTACACATCTGACATAAATTCTTTGTGCGTGCCTATTTTCTTTTCAACAATTCCAGGAAATGCAGTAGGAAGTATAATCTAAACAAACTCACTTAAAAATGTACCATTTATGTGAAGCATATAATGACGTAAATTGAGCATAATTATTTGAACACACTGCTCGGCTTCTACATTTTCATAATTTCTGCTGCACATGTTTACATTTATTTTGTTTTCTTGGGTGTATTATATAAAGTTTAAATGTAATGCATGTCTTTTAACATTTAAAACTGCAAAAAAAAGTATAAGCAATAAAATAAATACTGGCCTGTACTTTCATCATAAAAGATAATATTCAAGTCACCATTTCCATGACTTCAGTGACACTATTTCTTGCAAAAGAAAGTGCATGATTCTGTGTAAAGGTGCTCATTTGGTCTCTCTCTCTCTCTCTCTCTCTATATATATATATATATATATATATATATGTGTGTGTGTGTGTGTGTGTCTGTATATATTTTCTTAATTAGGTTAATCTTGTTGGGGTCCATATTCACCGGGTTCCAAGGGGGGGGGCACCAGCTAGTTATAGTATTCAAATAACATGTTACATAATTACTGCTAGGATATAATATAAGAAATTATATAAAAATATTTTACATTGGTAATATCACAATAAATACAAAACATAATGACCTCCAGACAGTCATTTTTCTGCAGCATTTTAAACACTTTCATGCACAAACGGTTGTTGCCATATGATACCCCCCTTTTATAAGGTCTCATTAACTTATACCGTTTCAGCAACTAGACAGCATGCCAACACTGTGAGCTCAAAAATGTTCTACATGACTGTGTGAAAAATAAAACATGAATGGTTCGGATTAAGTTATTCTCAACAAGAATACTGCTGCCAAAAGAAATATCTGTGCTGTCGTGCTGACTGATGCCCAGTACCCTCAGTGGAAAAAACAAAGCAAATTCCAGTAAAATCACGTTAAGGTTCTGAATGTTTACCTTGTGGCTGCTGAGAATACACACACCTTCAGTGACAACTGCCTACAGGCTAGAGAAGTTCAATTAATATTCCCCCACTGCCACCAACATGTGACATCCCCTCTCAGGGCCACTAATCAAGGAGCCTGCATCCTCACCACTGACACTGGAGAGGGACGTTCACTTGGAACAAAAATAGATACACACAGTACTTCCAGATGCAGCTCTCTACATCAAGCACAATTCTCCTTAAGAGCACACAAGGAGCACACTCAGTCTGGGGTGTGGGTTTCTCTCTCTATCTCCCTCTAGGTCCCCAATAAGACTCCTCACTGGCACAACTATAGAGTTGAGTCCTCAGCCAAGTGTCCAAGCCAAGTTCTCCTCCACTCTGTCTGTGAAACTACTGCTCTGTGTCCCTGCTCCAAACAGCTGACACACACACACACACACACACACACACACACACACACACTCCTTGAAATTTGATTTTCACAGACACACACACACACACACACACACACACACACACACACACACACACACATGGGAAAAGCTGACACAGATTTACTAGCTATGCCCCTTTCTGCTCAGACTATAAGGTAGTTACACTGCCAACAGACACTCCAAAGCCAGCTACTCTAAGGCTCTTACAAAGGTACCCAATTATACTGAGTGAAATTAATATTAATACCAATGATAGTGTTTGGTCAATGCAGTAAAGCTTGCAGGAGTGGCCACAGAGTCACCAAATAGATATAATTACTCTCAAAACCTAAAATAGTCTCTAAAGGACCAGCCACAATGAAAATTGTAAATATGTTTAATAATAAATAATAAAAGAACATGAAAATACAGAATATTTATTTACAATAAACACCAGAGTTTCAATCACAAGAAATATTAAAATAACACAGATGAAAAGATTCATACAGATACAGAAAAACAGTACTTAACTAATCTCACTATATTTTCCTGAGTGATGTAAAGAATTATTATTCTCTGGTCACTTACTAGAGCAAGGCAAGATGAAGTAGGTGAGTAATCATGCTATGTCAGGTTCCAAAAACAGACTGCTCTGAGACTTCAGTCTCATCTAGTATTAAAACATCATTTTTGTGATGTATTATAAAATGCAGTGGTGGTGCTGCGGTAGCGTTGTCGCCTCATAGCAAGACATTGTCTCGTTCGATTCTCTGCTAGATCGTCTTCTGTGTGGAGGCATACGTGAATGGGGCATGCCTTCGTTGAAGGTTGCACGTCAGGGCTGGTAACCCGGTACGTAAAAATCCACTACCAATCAATAGCGGACCAGAGTTCCGCTGCAGCAACACCTAACCAGGAAAAAGCCGAAAGACACAAACAAACATTATAGAATGACATCACATACATCTGGTCATCTGACGTCTGGTTCCCATTCTACCCCCTTTACTAGCAACCGACCCAGAATCTCACACATATGTGTCAATAATACACACACACAGAACTTTGCTAAGATCTGTTGCAGCTTCTGGAAGTTATAAAACAATAAAACACTTCCACTCTTCCTACAGGAGCTAATAAACCATTCTCTGGCACAGACATTTCATCTCTGGCTGCAATCAGAACTGTAAAATACAATCTTTCCTGTCTAAATTAAGTAATTTAATTTCGTACTATTTTTTCAAAGTTAGCTGGAGCTGAGCTTAACCTCTTTTCTTCCAGTATCCTCTGTTACAATATTAATTTCAGTAGTTATAATACAATCTGACATACAAGTGTATTCTTTTTCTGTCCAGCAGGACACACTGTTGGTACATTTTTAATACAAGCAGCTTTAATAATACATTTTTCATCTCAAGCATCTGTACAAATCAACGAAACAAAAAGGTGGATCCAACAAATAACAGCAGCCGATGAAAAATCCAAAAATCCTTTTACTTGTTAGCGCTTTCATGCAGTAGGTCACATGCACTTCTTCAGACAAATCAGTTTGATATACAAATGACATAATTCTTTACATAACTCCAACTAGCTATGCTGGCGTATGTTGCACATCCACTGCCCTACTTCTCCTGGCATAGCTGGAAATGCCTCACATCATCACAGATGTACACATTTAAGAATGGTGCCAGGTTACCACAATATCTGTCATGACAGACTGGGCCTATGTTTTCTGTTTGCAATTTGTGAAAAGTATATGTTCACAAAGGCATTCCTTGTTTATGTGTTTTTATAATGTGTAATACTCTGTAACACTGTAATTATCTCAAAAGAGTCCTGACTAAGCATGTGATTCTCCAGGGGGCCAGTCCATGGGCTTGTTAACTTCAGGCTTGCATGTTACCACCTTTTGTGGTTCTTGTCCTACAAAAACTGGAGTGGTTGGACCTGTTTAATAGTAAACTTTACTTGAGTTTAGATATTTTTCCTGAACTGGCACAGAGTAATATACACAATTGTGCACAAAGAGAAAAAGATTGACTCACCCTGGCAACTCTTCTTTTTTTTAATTCTGACAGTTCTGGAGGAGGCCCAACCCACCTTCCACAGTCAATGTCTTTATATGGAGTAGAATGAGGTCTAGCTACACTTCAAAATCAACGGAATACTTACAGTAAGGAAACAAAACGTAAAAGACAGATAGGGGGAATTTTTCTCTCAGTGAAGAGTTTGAAGGGTGGCAAGTTGCCACAGATGAGGAAAAACTGAAGTTCTGATATGGTGAATCATTAAATTGGATTAAACTCAAGTAGTGTATGGACAGACAATGTTAGTGGGTACTTGTAAAGATAAAGACAAATTGTGGAAAACTTCTGTATGAGACTTTCGATGATACAAATGGGGATTACACTTAACAACGACAGGAGTTCTTTAGTAAAGCAGATGGTACAGGGAGCAGGAATTTCACAGCTGGTGTTGGGTTAAAGCAGTATTACACTGAACCTGATTCTGGACAGATTGTTGGTGGGGCAAACATGGAAGCTTAGGATTGGTGCAGCACTGAAAGAGTTTATAATGAAATAATATCCCTTAGATACCTAGGGAGCATTTACCCCACAACAAAGGATTTTATGTATTCATTTCCAGTATTGGGTCTAGACAGCCAGTTTGAATACATATTTATTATTGTTTCAGCTTTTCAAATCGTAAACACATTATTGATTGATCCAGTATTTTATCAGTTTACTATCAAAATGGGGAATGACAGAACAAATTCCATTCATTTGCATGAATTAGAACACTAAAAACTGCAGAGGAAGGAAGTCAATATGTTAGATTTAATGCTGAATATTTGAATTTGACATTATTTGACATACTCCTTCCCCTGCACCTTTGAGAACAGCAACAGAAGTTGTATTTTTCAGCAGTATGTACATACTGTACAACACTAAACTGCATGTTTTTGCATGGGGCAAGCACCCCTGCACCCTCCCACTGGAGGCTGTAACCCCCACACCCCCTGCAAATTATATATTCCAACTCTGAGATCGCACTACAGTGGAGAAAAAGGTAAATTTCCTGGTCCACATTCTACAGTGATCTCTAGTCCTAAGGTCAAATAGATATGTGTGAATGTACGGTGCATTTGCTGAACTAGAAACTCAAAAACAGGTAGGTTCAGCAACACGGGAATCAGCCAACTGTTATTCGACATTCTGTGTTCACTGAACCTATACTCATCATTTTGATAGTAAATCATTGTTATCAGATCACTCTTAGCTTAGGATGACTGCTTAGAACTTTGGTGCTACTTTCCAGAAGCAAGCCTGGAAGCTTGGACACCCATTACTGAAAAGACTAGAGTTTAGTATAAAGATGAGAAATGCCAGCACTGAAGTTTGGGAGAAGAGTCATGGTAGTATCAACAACATGTTGCTTTTGTGGAATTCATTCGATGTAAGGATTAGGTATTGTACTATTTTGTGGGTGAGATGTAATAAGCAGCAGCAGCACTGGGGGAGGAATAAAAGAATGAGGCAAGCAAATAAAGGAAATGCAGTCTGCATATTTAAGGGTGATTGCATGATAAATAGCCAAGTTCCAATTTACAAGAGCACAAAAGGAAATACTGAGCTGAGCTATAAGCTCCTCTCCATAACAGAATGGAAAGGTAACATTCTGTAAACTGGCCAAAGGTGTTATGTCCTCCAAATATCTGACATATAAACTAAGGTAAAGTAAAAATAAACTCTTGATAATGGCCATCAAAAGGAATGAGGAGGCAGCAGCCCATGATCTGTGAACTATTAATCATGTTTGTTTGTTTGTTTGGGGTATTTGTTTGTACGTTTTACAGCAAGCTCTATGGAAATAAAGTGAAAGGCTTAAGCAGTCAGTCTGAGGATTTCTGTGCAGGAATAGATTTTCCAAGGAACATGGATCAAAAGCATACAGATTAAGTCACTCCATTCAACTGTACAAAGTAAATGCTGCTACTGGGAAACTGTGAAAGAAAACTCTAGGTCCCAATAGAATCACTGCTAGATTTTATAAAGTACACCAGGATATTATTACTACTATGGCAGCTGTCGAGGACATGTAGAATATCATCTCCCAAATACCTTATCACTGCCACTATCTTCCTCTTCCCGAAGGGAGAGGGCGCAATGGACACCCTGCAAATTATAGGCCAGTAGCCATCATTCTAATGAAAATAATGACATTGGCTAAAATTCCACTGGTGAGGCTGGAAGGGGGTCCTGCCTAAATTGTTCAGATTGTATATTAACATCTGCAGCAATTTCTTGGTAAGAAGATCCCATCTACAGTATTTGCTTCAACTTGCAGAAGTCATTTGATTCCCTGGAGTTGAGCTTTCTCTAAACAGCTTTCAGGAGCTATGATATTGAGATCCCCTTTGTAGACGTGCATCCCAAAGCAGAGGTGCTGAATAATGCCTGTGCTCACCACTGCTTTATATGTCAAGAGGTACCAGACAGGGATGCATGTTCTCTCTTTTGCTATCACTACTGGCCACAGAAGTACGGGAATGTAAATTAGATCAGCCGGCATAGGTACTGGGATTAGAATTCCCACCACAAAAAAAACTACCTCATTCTCATGATCTCTTGATGAGGGTAAATTATTTTGTTCTGACCTTGTCACATACTTAGGGGGAGCAAAATATGTTCATAGGTTCCCAGGTATATACTAGCATAATAATCATAAGGTCTTTTAAGCATAGCCCTGCCCTGCTTCCTATGTTTTTGACAGAGATGCATAGTTGGATCATTGTACATCTAGAAATACTGCATCCTGCACAGCTTTGTATAATCCAGAAGAACTGCATCCTGCATGGCTTTGTATAATCCAGAAGAAGTGTGTCCTGCATGACTTTGTATAATCTAGAAGAACTGCATCCTGCATGGCTTTGTATAATCCAGAAGAACTGCATCCTGCGTGGCTTTGTATAATCCAGAAGAACTGCATCCTGCGTGGCTTTGTATAATCCAGAAGAACTGCATCTTGCAAGGCTTTGTATAATCCAGAAGGACTGCATCCTGCATGGCTTTGTATAATCCAGAAGAACTGCATCCTGCATTGCTTTGTATAATCCAGAAGAAGTACATCCTGCATGGCTTTGTATAATCCAGAAGAACAGCATCCTGCATGGCTTTGTATATTCCAAAATAACTGCATCCTGCACAACTTTATATACTTGGTAAACCTTATCTCACCTGAGCAAAATGTATCTAAAACCTATAAGGGCTGCAAAGGCAATACGGACTGGAATGCACTGACATTCTGACAGTACTTGCAATTTAGAACCATCTATTAAGTGTCTTCAAGATCGATAGGTTCATAGATTAGTACTAAGCTAACTGCCCTTGTGAGACATTTTAAGCCTAGCCAATTATCCCTTGTGAGACTCAAACCCCACACCTTGTATTTGTAAGGCAAACACCTTAACCATTAGACCACCCTCCCAAACACCCAAACCACTTAACTAGATGAAGGACAGTAACAATTATCCTTTCCAGATACTGCTTTTGGACAATAATCTGCTGACTCTCGCGCGCGCGCGCGCACACACACACACACACACACACACACACACACACACACACACACACACACACACTTACGCACATGCACACACACTATATTTGCTACATACTGTTTCTCAATAGGGTACTGATCAACTGGGACAAAAGAAAGTCAGCATAGAATGTGGTAGAAGATCTTATTGTGAGTCAGGAGATGTGGAACTTAGATTTTATCTTATGGAGATTAGTTGCATTCGAACCACACCTCAATTTTAACCCATTCAAATTAGTCCATATGTGGATTCACTCACCATTCAAGAGAGGAACAACACACTTTCTGAACTCTGTTAAGGATGCACCAAATCTAATTATAAATGGCATTTATCTGTTGTAGGAATGTTCTGCTTTCAAAGATGTGTGAGTGAGAATCATAAAGACAATGGAATAGGTGCTACAATCTGCCCTTCCTCTTTGACAGAAATCTGATGCTATTTGATGGGTATTAATGTCGATTTAACTCCTAATGGTTACTGAAATAATATTTAAAAGTTGGAAAAATGGACTTAAGCAGTTTGATAAACAATTGCATATTTATAAATATAAGTTGTGATCAGATCTTCTGGGTCAATATAAGACACCTGAATTCATAGACTATTTGAATATTATCTTTTACTGCTGGAAAAAAAAAACTGTTTAAAAATGATCAGTGTCATCTTTGCTTTTAACTATTTAACTATGACATGGGAAAATTGTTTTATGACACTGGGTTTTATTTTATGTATTGCATAAATTATATGGATGGCATTCACAGCAGAATACACACTGATTGTGTAGATGCTTTTATTGCACCTGAAGAACAATAAAGCTTTTTTAATAAAACATTTTTCAGTATTTAGAACCACAGATTTTTTATGACTTTTTTCCAGTGGCAGCTTACACAACTCACTTCCAAAATAGACCTCCATTAACTCTATCGAAAACCCACAGAATTAAGTCTATACTCCATAGCTCTCAACTGCCCAGATTTTTGCAGAATGTCCCGATTTTGTGCCTCATGCATTTGGTCTATTCCGCATAAAACTGTGGGTTTATGGAAAATGACTGCGGATTTACATCACTAAATAAGAGACATTTGAGTTGCAGACTTCACTTCCTTTAGACAATCTGTGCTTCTACCAACTGCCTATGTTTATAAGAGCACTGTTTAAAATCTGTCCCTATTTTTGAGCCTTTATCCCCCCTTATGTTAGGCTTTGTCATGACTTCTTGCGCTAAGAGGTTGAGAGGTATGCTCCACCCCACACATTTCCCGTAATGGAGTCATTTTAAGATAAATACTCTTTGAGTTCCTCCATTTTTTTTAAGCGGTGATGTCAGCCCCAGACTTTGAAGGGCAGGGCATTCACAGACTATAGTAGGACTCTCTCAACCAAAGTCTGTATGTTGTGAAAAGATGAATTATTATATATAGGGTAAGAAAAAAGAATCTTACAATTCCTCTAAAAGCCTTTGAATGGTACAGGCCACTAATACTAAACACTTAAAGATAGTTTATTGGATTGCATGGAAAAACCTCCAAGACACTTTAAATGGCTTTCATTTTATCTGTAGATTTGAGCTTCACAGAAGTTTCGTATTTCTACCAGCAATATTTTACTCAGTAATAACCATCCACATCTTAACAATTTGATGTATTTCAGACAAATTAAGACATTACTAGCTGTCACTGGTTTCACAGAAGATAGCACATTTCTACCATGAAAGAGAACAAGACACGACCTTACTCTCAAGTCACCTCATTTGTTCAAGGCTTTGTAAAAGGTAAAATAACATGAAACAATATATAACAAGTGCCATATGAAGTCCGAGATAAGGAAAATAGTGTATACTCTAACAAATGTGACTTATTGTACAGCACAATTAAACAGCAGAGTCTTAACAGTTATATATACAAATGTGTATCTACGAGTTGATGTCAAGTGGTTGAACTATCAAAAGTTCAACCACAGAAACTTTAAAAATACACTGAACTGCAAAGTGTTGGAAATGAAAAAAAATGTCAGAAAGTAAAACTTTTTTTGCATGGAGGTAAGTCTCTCTGCACCCCCTCACCTTCTGAAAATTATATATACTAGCTCTAAGATCAGACTACTATGGTGATAGAGCAAATACCTATTCCCCACTGTAGTCCGATATATATCTGTATAAATGTATATCTATATCTATATGTATGTATATGTGTGTGTGCGTGTGTGAGTGTGTATATATATATATATATATATATATATATATATATATATATATATATATATATATATATATGTATGTAGATGCGTGTGTGTGTCTGTGTATGTGTGTGTGTGTGTGTGTGTGTGTGTGTGTGTGTGTGTGTGTGTGTGTGTGTGTGTGTGTGTGTGTATACCTAATTAAAATGTAAACACTCATAATAAGTACAAAACCAATTGATTTTCTTGAAATGAATCACAAAAGCACAAAAAACACTATTTTATGTAGGAGGGGCAAGCCCCCTGCATCCCGCCTGCTAATTACATACCAACTCTGTGATTGCACAACAACAGAGAAAGGTCAAATTCCCACTCCTCACTATATCATAATCTTGCACACACAGCAGCCAGGAAAACCAAGAAAAAAGAATATTCAGTCTTATGAACTACAACTCTCTCTCTCTCTCTCTCTCTCTCTCTATATATATATATATATATATATATATATACATATACATACATATATAACATAGCAATATATATATACATTCAAATATTGTAACATGTTGGGTTTGGAAAACAGGTAGTACAGTTTTATAATTTTGGTTCAGGGCATATTTTGGGAACATTCTCACAGGTGATTAGGCAATGCTCTGTATTACCTAACTAGTTATGAGGTACTAGATCTAACTAGTTATGAGGTACTAGATCTAACTAGTTATGAGGTACTAGATTATCACTGCTGTGTAAATGAGACTAACCTGCTACCACAGTTCTCAACAGAACCCGGGACAAATCCAGAAATAATCAGGGACACTTTAAAATATTAGTATTATTAACAAAAGACTTTAACAGAATAAGGGAATGTGAATTTATATAGATTTCTGAAGTAAATAAGCCTATACCTTCAATTATTTTATTGTCGTCATTTATTAAGTGCAATTAATTCACCACCATTTTTCCAAAAGTCGCCAGATTTAAGAGAGACTATGAGAGACTGAGTAAAATTTTCAGACAAAATCAGGGACATCCCTGAAAACCAGGGACATTTGAGAGGAATGAATCCAAGTAAAAATCAAGAGTTGGAATATATGAGCAAGCTTCCACTGTTTGTCTAGACCCGCGAGGATTCGCTATATTCTCTTGATTATATGTATTCTCTTGGCACATCTGTATGAGTATATTTTATGTTCTTGTATATCTTGATACACCTGTATATTTTCTGTATTTATCCTAATCAAATTGTATATTTTGGACGACTTGTGATCTTTGTTGATTGTGCTCTTGTGGAGCTTTTCTCCCCAGGCCTCCACTGAAAATGGACTCATATCCAGTTGGACATTCCTGGTCAACAAATGTAAAATAAATAAAATAAATAAATAAATGCAGCTAGAGAAATCCATGTCAAGAGCAAAAAAGTGGCTTTTCTCTCTTTCTGACATATTTTGCTGGTTTGTTATTGTTTTTTTTTAATGTTTTCAGAAATCCCTAGCAGAAATAAACTGATACATGAAATAGACACTACCTGAATGAAGGTTAGGCTATGACCTTTCAGAGTACCAAAGTAAAAAAACAGTAAGATAGGAAGTTTAGAAAATGTTCAAGCTACACATGAAAAAAGGATCACAAAATGAATGGATCAACCAACAGTACAAGTGCCTAAATGCTAAGGAAGCATAATGGAGCAACCAAAAATGCTAGTGCCTAAACCTTAAGGAAGTATAATGGCACAACCAAAAGTGCTGGTGCCTAAACCTTAAGAAAGCATAATAGAGCAACCAAAAGTGCTGGTCTCTAAACCTTAAGAAAGTATAACAGAGCAACCAAAAGTGCTGGTGCCTAAACCTTAAGGAAGTATAACAGAGCAACCAAAAGTGCTGGTGCCTAAACCTTAAGGAAGTATAATAGAGCAACCAAAAGTGCTGGTCCCTAAACCTTAAGAAAGTATAACAGAGCAACCAAAAGTGCTGGTGCCTAAACCTTAAAGAAGTGTAACAGAGCAACCAAAAGTGCTGGTGCCTAAACCTTAAGGAAGTACAACAGAGCAACCAAAAGTGCTGGTGCCTAAACCCTAAGGAAGTACAACAGAGCAACAAAAAGTGCTGGTCCCTAAACCTTAAGGAAGTATAACAGAGCAACGAAAAGTGCCGGTGCCTAATCCTTAAGGAAGTATAACAGGGCAACCAAATGTGCTGGTGTCTAAACCTTAAAGAAGTATAACAGAGCAACCAAAAGTGCTGGTGCCTAAACCTTAAGGAAGTACAACAGAGCAACCAAAAGTGCTGGTGCCTAAACCCTAAGGAAGTACAACAGAGCAACAAAAAGTGCTGGTCCCTAAACCTTAAGGAAGTATAACAGAGCAACGAAAAGTGCTGGTGCCTAAACCTTAAGGAAGTATAACAGGGCAACCAAATGTGCTGGTGTCTAAACCTTAAAGAAGTATAACAGAGCAACCAAAAGTGCTGGTGCCTAAACCTTAAGGAAGTACAACAGAGCAACAAAAAGTGCTGGAGCCTAAACCTTAAGGAAGTATAACAGAGCAACCAAAAGTGCTGGTGCCTAAACCTTAAGGTAGTATAATGGAGCAACCAAAAGTGCTAGTGCCTAAACATTAAGGAAATATAAGACTCTTTAACAATTTTTGGAAACTTAATAGCATTTGCTACCTGTTATCCAGAACTGATGAGTTGACCTACACCTAAGGAAGGAGAGAAAGATAGCACACAAAACCTGAAGAAAGAATACTCACCTCCCCTATCAACCAAAGAAAACAGCTTTTATAACACCAGATAGTCTATTTCAGTACAGAGTATGGAGCTCCAGACACAATTTAGAGGCTGATGGATAAAATATTAAAGCCCTACTCATGATATGATGTGACGTCTGGATGACATGATCATTCATTTGGAAGACCGGAACTGGGATCAATGTTTTGTGTTCAGACTGGGGTACAGTCTTCTGGCATTCTGGACAAAAAGCACTTAAGTTTTCTATCTCTTACATTATGCCTCACCAAAAAAGACTGACATACACAGAAACAATATCAAGCAGAACTTTATAAAAATAAAACATAAATTATACTTGTGCTTGTATATTGTTTATTGCATAAAGATATTATCTAATTCTCAGTAATCATCATGGTGCTACAGCTATGATATAAAGTCATCTTGCCTCTTTTGGGAGGGGCATAACAAAAGAGATAGACACCTTTTGTATAAATAAGCCAGAAAAGAAGGGAAAGAAAATTAATTCATAATGACAAAACGTGACATTCGGACATTTGGCTGGACTTGTTCTGTCGCAGACGGAGGCTTCGCTGAAGTGGCATAATACACTATATTGGCATGAGTCTATAGCCTGCCTTTCTTTCTTTATCAGAAAGAATGTGTTTACTAATGCAAAAATTGCCAATGACTGAATTGAAATAGTTCTAGTGTCAGGAATTGATGAGGAAAAATGAAAAATATTATCCTTTCTATATCTAGGAATTCTTCAGTCTAAGAAGTGAAGAATGAATGAGAGGAACCAACTTAACAGCATGAAAAGGAAAAAGTATTTCTGTGCTCCTTGTTGGTCAATAATACTTTGAGATGGTGTTGTTTTCTACTTCACTATAAAGCTTCAGTAAGCTAATTGTTGCTAATCATATAATAATATATACATATACACACACATATTTATATATATATATATATATATATATATATATATATATATATATGTGTATCTATCCATATATATCTGTCTATATAAGTGTATAGAATGCATAAATCCACTGCTGGCTTTCCAATATGTGTTACACAGTTATTTATATAGCTGTTAAAATTGTCTCCCTATTGAAATGTTGGTACGCAAAATGCTAAGTGCTGAAAAGCCACCCCCGAAAAAGAACAAAAACAAGGGACAATAACGAATCTTGAAAATCACTCTTTTCCTTAAAACTTATTTATATATGTGTGTGTGTGTGTGTGTGTGTGTGTGTGTGTGTGTGTGTGTGTGTGTGTGTGTGTGTGTGTGTGTGTGTGTGTGTGTGTGTGTGTGTGTGTGTGTTTGTGTGTCCTTCAAAACATCTAAAACCCATAGCATCTAATCTCATAACACTGAGACCAGAACATCTAAAACCCAAAACATCTAAAACCCATAACATTGAATTTCCTAACATCTAACACTACAAATCACATGAAAATAACATCCCCTCCACATATAATGACACCAAACTACCAAGCACACCTTTTACTACATTTCTGCAGGGGGGCTTGATACAGTGGGGGTTAGGAAATTAACTTTTTCCCACTGTAGTGCAATCTTGGAGTTGGTATATTTAATTTACGGGGAGTGTGGGGGTGCAGGGGGGGCTTGCCCCCTGCAGAAACGTAGTAAAAAGTGTGTTGGGTGTAGTTATATGTGAAGAGGATGTTATTTTCTTGTGATTTGTAGTGTTAGATGTTATGAAATTCGATGTTATGGGTTTTAAATGTTTTGGGTTTTAGATGTTCTGGTCTCAGTGTTATGAAATTAGATGTTATGGGTTTTAAATGTTTCAAAGTAGACATATATATATATATATATATATATATATATATATATATATATATATTACACACCAACTCCACAACTCCAAAATCACCACCATACCTAGGAGAACATGGAATATTCTGAGAAATGACATCTCGGACTTAGTATGTACAAGGCCAATCTTTTGGTCTGTGAGTTTCAGGACTCCCCGTAGCAGGCCCCAACATTTCATATGGTTAATATAAAGGGAATGTTTTAGTTGTGTCATATTTATTTTGGAAAAATTAGAGCTAATTATGCATCACTAAAGTGTGACAAATCTAACAGTGACACAGTTAGTACAGTAAAGTGTGACAAATCTAATAGTGACAGAGTCAGTACAGTAAAGTGTGACAAATCTAATAGTGACAGAGTCAGTGCAGTAGTGTGACAAATCTAACAGTGACAGAGTCAGTGTAGTAATGTGTGGCAAATCTAATAGTGACAGGGTCTGTGCAGTAATGTGTGACAAATCTAATAGTGACAAAGTCAGTACAGTAAAGTGTGACAAATCTAATAGTGACAGAGTATGCAGCAATGTGTGATAAATCTAATAGTGACAGAGTCAGTGCAGTAATGTGTGACAAATCTAATAGTGACAGAGTCAGTGCAGTAATGTGTGACAAATCTAACAGTGACAGAGTCAGTGCAGTAATGTGTAACAAATCGTACAGTGACAGAGTCAGTGCAGTAATGTGTGACAAATCTAACAGTGACAGAGTCAGTGCAGTAATGTGTAACAAATCTAATAGTGACCAAGTCAGTGCAGTAATGTATCAGCTGCATTACCTAGCTCATAAAATAATCTGTTCTTCAAACAATGTGTTATGGGTTGTGTTGTGCGTTGTGTGTTATGTGTTATGTATGTGTTTTGTTATGTATATGTTGTGTGCTATGTGTAATGTGTTGTGTTGTGTGTAATGTGTTGTGTATGTGTTGTGTGTTGTGTGTTATGTGTTTTGCATTTTGTGTTATGTGTTATGTGTTGTGTATTGTGTGCTTTGTGTTTTGTGATATATGTTAAGTGTTGTGTATTTGTTATGTATGTGTTGTTTATGTGTTATGTGTTGTGCATTATGCATAATGTGTTATGTGTTGTGTATGTGTTTTGTGTTATGTGTTGTGTTGTGTATTGTGTATGTGTTGTGTATGTGTTTTGTGTTATATGTTGTGTTGCATGTTATTTGTTATGCGTTATGCATGTGTTGTTTATGTGTTATGTGTTGTGCATTATGTGTAATGTATGTGTTGTATGTTATGTGTTGTGTTATGTGTTTTGTATTATGTGTTATGTGCTGTGTGTTGAATGTTATGCATTATGTGTTATGGTTTAGGAAGGCTATTGCTGCTTGTTAGGAGGAAAGGTATGTGCAATGTGGCTCATCTTGCCCAATCATCTGTACCCTGTTTGCATAAATTTGCAAATGAATGCAATCATATTAAAGTAAAATTACAAAAGCCAGATATGCTAATGCAGAAAAATGCATATGTTCGTGAACCTAATCTGCCAAGAAAGTTATGTACTGTCAGTCGACTGGACAAAAGCAGTTTGTCTGGCATGTAGATTCAGAAAAGCACTATAATATTACATAAATAAAATCATAATTTAGCAATTAATTAAATGAATGTAAATGCATACTTTCCAAAACATAACTGAGTACCACTTGAGAAGTAAAACAATCACTGAAGGGAGTCATTTAGCCACTTTGTTACTTGCTAGCAATCAGGCTAACACTTTACTGCTAGAAAATATTTGCACTTTGTTGCAATTTATGAGTTGAGTAGGATACTACCATGGAATGTATAACAGACTAATCTTTAATGAAGCCCATTTTTAAACCCCAAATTATGTCATTGCTGATGTGAACAGTGTACAGTCACACCAAGCTGCACAGTTTTCACTAACACAAAAATGACATGAATAAATGCAGATTTAAGATGAACTTTCAGTATTTGTAATAAGTTATCATCAGCACCAGAACACTTTTTGTAAGGAGCTCTTGAAGCATTTTCACAGATTAAGTTCTAAAATGTCTGTATTATTACAGCAGTTCCATTATATCTCTGATTGTAATTAACTGCCCAACACCATGTATTCATCTAAGCTGCCTCTACATTCTTTTTTTTTTCCTGTCTTGTGTGCAACAACATTAATAATATTTTATTGCAGGGTTTTCGCTGAAACTTATCCTGGCACAGACTTGCAACCTAGTTATGAAAGTAATCTAAATAAATTAATGAATGAATGAAATTAATATGTCAAACTGTGGGTATTCACTACCGTATTAATGATTATTTGTCTTAGTTACCAATGACTTGATGCACACCACCGCTGCAGATCAGCTTTTCATGTAAAGAAACCTCAGGGCTATTTAGCATTCAGGTCTCACATCTTTAAAATGCATCTGCTGCCACAGACATTAATTAAGTTTAAATTTCATCTCTGTAATGAAAGGGTTTATGATATCCTGGAGATTTGTTGGAAGTGTCATTGTGGAAATCCATCAAAGGACTAAAGTACATAATAGGAATATATAAACGTATCCAACCCATCTATTTATGGTATGATTGGATGTTTCCTGCATTCATTAAAATATGTAAAGACTAAAAAAACATGCAAAGGTTTCACGCACTCACTTTTATGATTGTACTGTGTGTTATCAGTACTATTACCCATGAGATATGTTGGTTAGCATATAAGAAAATGGAAACGCTGTCAGTTACTTTTCATTTGAGTTACAAATGGATTACAAAAGAATTGTGCCTGGTTTTGAATTTCAAGACTATGTAACACTCTTAGAATCAATAATTGTGTTCAGAACGCATGAGACTGCTAGAGAAGTCTGAAAGTTATTGATTTATGATTTCTTCAAACATACCAGAGAGAAAAAAATGTTGAACAGTGTAAGCCACTGTCATCGAAGGCTGCAACAGTAAATGGCAAATGGAATAAAATAGATGTTCCCAAGTACCTTTTATGATTAAGAGGGAAAGCAAGTAGAAAGAACAAAGAAAGGGAGGGAGGGAGGAAAGGAGAGGGAGCGGGAACTATTAGGCCATTCCACATTTTCTGTCCAACAGTTGACTACTGTATGTAACTAAACATGACCCACATCACTAGCCAGAAGGATGATGAATTAAAAATAAATAAATAGTGAAGAACATAGCATACCAAGGTCCACTGCATTCAAAATAGAGGAATAAGCAAAAATAGATAAAAAGTTATACTGTTTCTGCTTTTTAGCAAAATGCAAAACATATATATAAATATATATATATATATATATATATATATATATATATATATATATATATATATATATATATATACACACATATGGGCTCCCTACAGCCTGTCGAAATGATAGCATTTGAAGAGAAAAAAGGCTAGTACAGGTCATTGAAAATCAGCTGACTGCATATACTGCCTTTTTTAGTGTCAGATCCCGGTCCAGTGGGGATTGGGGGAGTGGGGTATTTTCCCCACTGTAGTCTGATCTTGGATTTAATATATATAATTAGCAGGGGGTGTAATGGGTGCAGGGGGACAAAATAGACTGTTTTTTTTTTAATCTTTATGATTCAAACTGTTTTATTTATATGACAAGTGTTTGAAGTTTTGATACTTTGAACACCTGTCATAAAGTCATGCATACACACACACACACACACACATATATATATATATATATATATATATATATATATATATATATATATATATATATATATATATATATATATAGTGTGTGTGTTTCAGTTACACCAAATCAAGAACTATAAATGTATTCCTGAATACCTTTATTTTATACCCACTTTATTCATTTGAAGGTCACAGAGGAGACAGAGCTTATCTGTGCTCTTAGTATGACCCTGTCCTCATTTGCAAAGTAGTCCTACATTTGCTCAAGATAATGTTTTGTAATTAAATTTTCATTTGAAATCTTTCATCATAGGGTGTCCAAAACTGATAGATTTACTATCAGTACAGTGCCCTTACTGCTGTGAGAGTGCTGGATAATAGAGTACAGTGTCCTTACTGCTGTGAGAGCACTGGATAATGGAGTACAGTGATCTTACTGCTGTGAGAGTGCTGGAGTACAGTCACCTTACTGCTGTGAAAGTGCTGGATAATGCAGTACAGTGAAGTACAGTGATCTTACTGCTGTGAGATCGCTGGATAATGGAGTACAGTGTCCTTACTGCTGTGAGAGTGCTGAATAATGGAGTACAGTGACCTTACTGCTGTGAGAGTGCTGTATAATGGAGTACAGTGACCTTACTGCTGTGAGAGTGCTGGATAATGGAGCACAGTGTCCTTACTGCTGTGAGAGTGCTGTATAATGGAGTACAGTGACCTTACTGCTGTGAAAGTGCTGGATAATGGAGTACAGTGACCTTACTGCTGTGAGAGTGCTGGATAATGGAGTACAATGACCTTACTGCTGTGAGAGTGCTGTATAATGGAGTACAGTGACCTTACTGCTGTGAAAGCGCTGGATAATGGAGTACAGTGACCTTACTGCTGTGAGAGTGCTGGATAATGGAGTACAGTGACCTTACTGCTGTGAGAGCACTGGATAATGGAAGTCTGCATTTTCCCTTTAATCCACAATTGTGCAGTCCTAGAGTTTGGTATATTAATAAGGGGGCTGAGCATTGAAGCTCCTCAATCTGATGTGATCAGGGGTTGTCCCACTGGTAATATACGTTTTAAGTGTTTTTTTCTCTAAATTAAGTTGTACAACTAGTAAAAAATTAACGAAATATAGCATGTTGAAAGACATTTGATTGAACATGGGGAAAGTGACTCACACACACACACACACACACACACACACACACACACACACACACACACACACACACACACACACACACACTGCAAACCCAGTTATGTGCAATTCATAGGTTTCCAATCCACTTTCAGCAAGTGCTGGCCTGGTGGTATAGAAATGTAAAGCCTGGCTACTGCCCAGATGACCCAGGGCTGATTAGTGGCTTAACCAACTGATGGTACTAGCAAGGATTATAGGCAGACACTATCCTGGTGGGGAATTGTGGCTCCCAGCTGGGTATGCCTGCCACTGTGTTGCTGAAGGATGGAAGCCAGAAGGCACAAAAAGAAGAACCAGTGTAGGGAGGACTATGCAGTGTGGTTGTCCATGCTGGTGATAGCAGCTTCTGTCTCACATATAAAGAAACACACATGAGTAGGTAAAAGGGGAGCACAGGCAGACCCTGTGGTCATGTAGGTGTGAATGTCACCACCAGGGAATAATTAGGGTCTTGCTATAAAATGATCTCATTATGATGCCTGTGAGAGCACAAATGACCCTGATGTATGCCCAGAGAATGATCATAACACAGGCACCAGCCCTGACAATCTGAGGGTAATCCACTGCCACGGAATGAATGGTTCCACATGCCTTTGGTTCAATGCTTAGTGGGTGCTGAGATAAAAAAATATTAATTTACAGCAGATTTGTGGTAACTGAACTGAAGAACCAAAAGTTATGAGACAATAATGGCAATGCTGTACCATAGTGTCACCGTAGTATAAAAGAACATATTTCTGTCTTCCTAGTGTTCTTGAGTATGACACATGAAATGTCTGATACTGTATGACTGGCAATAATTAACAGTTTCTAATGTTATCATATATTTCACATATCACATGAACTGTGCCCACAGATATTCAATTTACTCACTTTTCCATGTTTTAGTTTGAATTATTGTTTTCTGTTCATTGCAAGAATGAAGGTGAGATTATGGACAACAAACATGGAACATTATGGTGAGTACATAACTTCTTTATGTTATGTTGTCCTATCTCGCCTTCATTATTGCTGGTTGGGACAGCATCTCCAGCACCTTCATCTTGAGTGGCTCAAGGGAATAAACTCTTCAGAACTGTGGATCCAAAGGAAGCCGTATTCCAGGAGGCCACATCTACTTTGTAATGAGTAATAAAGGTATGAGGGTTGACCCATGTGGCAGCTGCACAAATTGAGTCCAAAGGAAGTTTAGCTTGGAAGGCAGTAGAAGTAGTTATGGCTCTAGTTGAATGCCTTGTAAATTTGCCTGGCAGCTGTTTGGTATGCAGGTTATAGACATAAGTGATGGTATCTGTGAGCCATTTTGATAAGGTGACCTACAAAAACTGCAACACCTTTCCTGTTGTCTGAAGAAGACACAGAGTTGGTAGGATTTTCGAAATTCGTTGGTCCTATGTATGTAAAATTGTAGTTGTCTATGCATGTCTAGCTGATGAAGCTTGTATTCTGCCTTGTTGCCATAATTAGGGAAAAATGCAGGTAACTCAACAGACTGGCTTAAATTGGCCTCAGAACAAACTTGGTAGAAAGGAAGGATTTATTCTGAGGGCCACTCTGTCTTTATGAAAGATTAAATACGGAGGATGAATAAACAGAGCTTGCAATTCTGATACTCTTCTAGTGGATGTAATTGCTGTTAAAAAGATTGTCTTCCAAGATAAGAACTTTAGTGAACACGAGGAGGCTGGTTCAAAGGGGGGGGGGGGTGAGGTGAAAGACAATAATACCAAACTGAGGTCCCATGGAGGAGGAGGTTCTCTTAAGGGAGGCCTTAGAAGAAAAGTACCCCTGAGAAAGGCTTTGCATAATCTATGGGACATGATGTTCGACCGCATGTCTCCGACATGATAATTTGAAATAGCAGCTAGTTGCACTCTTACCGTGGCTGCTGCTGCACCTTGATCAAAAATTTCCATTAAGAATTCAAGAATCGCAGATACAGGAGCTGTAAAGGGATCTATGTTTTTTCTGTCTGCCCAATAAAAGAACCTCTTCCATTTATTTGCATAAAGTTTCCTAGTTGCATTCTTGTGTGATGAAACCAGAATGTGCTTTACTGCCGGGGATAAATCTGAAAGCCTGGCTATGACTGGCAGTGAAGTAACCAAGCGGTCAGCTTGAGATTTTGAAAGAAGGGGTGGAGCATTCCTGACTGATGAGTCAGGAGGTCCGGCACCGGGTCCAGAATCCAGGGCTCCTCCAGAAGATGGGGCCATAGGAAAGGAACAAATAAAAATGCCAAACAGAGACTTACTGGAAACACACAGACATATAACAACGTTATGTTGATTACAATCCTTTATTTACAAAGCACTTTTCATCCTGCTAAATTGAGGAACTTCTTCAGGTAAAATCATTAAAAAAATGTAAACATATATAGAGTGCAGCCTGTTCCGTCAGCTGCTCGCATTCACCAATACTGGAAACAAGTCAATTAATATCCACACCCATCAGCTGGAATGGTAGTTTCACAATCTATGTGCAATTATGAACAATGTTAACCACTATATCTAAATATTATTACATATATATGTATACATTTAACAGAAAAATAAACTGTAAGTTGAAAGTCCTTCTATGCCCATAACTAAGGGACCTACAAACAACTGTACATATATGTTAATGAGTATGAAACAAATTTCAAGGTCCACCTTGTATAGTGTTTGAGCAAATTCCAGATCCAACTTGGTCTGCGGGACTTCTTGGATGGCTCTTTTTTCTAGCAACCTTTGGATCTCTAGGGTTGCTTGATCCCTTTGACTGGGTGGAATGTCTGGGATGGACTTTGAATGGAGTGGTGAACGGGAGAAAGGAATTTTGTATCCCCTGGATATGATGGACAGTACCCATTGGTCTTGAGTTAAGTCTAGCCAGGCTTTTGGGTACAGTGATAATCTCCCCCCTGACTGCATCCAGAGGTGGGCAGGTGGGCCTCCTTTCAGGAGCGCTGGAAGGGTCAACCTGAGAACGCATCTCTGTCACTCTGGTTCTGCAGACCCCCTCTGCTGCATGGGTGGCATCTTCCATTGTTATTTCCCCCTCTTGTCCTGGGGGAAAAATCACCATGAGTGTCTGGCGAGGCTCCTTTGGATTTCCGGAACCACATCTTTTTTGCTCTTCTGGCCTTTGGGATAGGGCCTCATTTTGGTGGAAAAACCTACTCCCACAGCAGAAAGAGTCCTGCCATCCTGCTCACTCCTGGTTAGGGTCTCTTTCACTTTTGCCCCGAACAGGGATGAGCTGTCAAAAGGGGTGTCAATAAAGGAAGACTTGAAGGGTTCAGCAAAATCACAAAGACTCATCCAGGAATGCTTCCTCAGAGCTATTCCTGTACCTGCTGCCCTACTCGCTCCATCAGCTGCATAGGAAATAATGCGCATGGATGAGTTAGTAATAGCGGTTAAGGTCACAAGCTGAGAGTTAATTTTGTCAGACAACCCCTGAGCTCTAGCACCTTGTAGGGTATATACTAACTCCTTAAGGAGATCCCTCTGCAAGTGAGTAAAATGTGATAGGTAGTTTCGCGACCTAAGGGTAAAGGCTGCTGAAGAAAACATATGCTTCCCATATCTGTCCATCGTACAAGATTCCTTATTTGGTGGGTGGACAGATGCAGAAGTTTCAGTGAGTTCCTTCTTAGTGGCCTCTGCCACCACCATAGCATCTACCAGGACTCCTTTTGTTAGAAATTGTTTGTCCTCTGGGGCTGTGATACATTTTTTTAGCCTCCCCAGAACTGGCTCGACAGACTCCGGAGAGCCCAATGCCTTCCAACTGACCACACCAAGCAGCTGGTCAAAAGGCGGAGACACCCAAGAGGTGGAGGGTCGAGAATCAAATGCCTCCAGGTATAATGACATCCTGAGAAGGGTAAAGGGCTTTCCAGCCACCTCTCTGTTTCAGGATCTCTAAGATGTCTGAAAATGAGACATCCTCAGAGGGTGACCGTGGGGACCCTTCTGATTCCTCTAAGTCGGTATCAGATGTGACAGACTCAGGGGAGTTTATGTGTTTCCTCTTACATGTTCTCTTCTGAGGGATCTCTTTGAGGGATGTTCTGGAGAGGTTTCAGGAAGATAGGGCTTTACCCATTGGGGCATCCTGGGGCATTGGTTCTCTATGCAGTGGTTGGAGGAGTGATGTAGAGGTTGACACTGGGCCCTTGGGGGAAGAGTAGCTGTAGCCAAGGGTGGAGCAGTCTCAGAGGAAAGCACACTCCTCATCACCTCGAAGGCACCCCGATCCAGAGCTGAGAGAGACTCTCAGTCCGAGGAGCCAGGATATATCCCTCAAACCAAGGATGAGGGCTCCAAGGCAGATGTGGGTGCTGAACTGACCTGTGCCAAAGCTCCGAGTGGAAGAGTCGGATCCAACAAGGGTCTGGTCCTACTCCCCCCCACCCCATAGCTGACAAGGAAGTTTCAGCCCCCAGACCCTTCGACAGAAGAGGATATCAAAGTGGTCAGAGTTGACATCGGCACTGAAAATTCTGGAGTGGGCTTTGGAACCGAAGGTTCCACCACAAGGACTTTGAGGCACTCTGGCTCCAAACTCAACTGAATCGGAGGAGGAACCAAGGGTAAAGACACTATTGGAGTCAGCTCCACAACCTTCTCGGCTGGGCTGGAAAGAATATTTGCCAAGGCAGGTGTACGAAGCAACTTTCTCACCACTCGGTTCACATCATCATCTGAAAGGCTCTGAGAGGAACGAGAGGAACAGGAAGGCTTATGGCTACCAGCCACAGATTGAAGCAAGGGAGACTGCGGCACTGAATGAATCAGTTCCAATGATGGTGACTGATTCCTTTTTTTACTACTTGATGGCTCCAAAGACACAGGTGGAGCCGAAGTAGATTTTTGTCTGTCGGAACTGCTAGGTATCGCTTTTGAAGAAATAGGTTGGTCATGTCTCTTCAATGACCCCGAGCCCGGAGCTGAAGAAGTTTTTGGAGTTTTGTCTACAGATTTTGAAGCCTGACTGCCTTCAACTGTATCAAAGGGTCCCTTCAATAAACCCCTGAGAATAAGTTTGTTTTTCCTTTCCTGCAGGCTCTGGAACTGAAGCCATGACAGATCAAACAGGAATCCTGCAGGTGGACAGCGCCAAGACAGTACACACAGCTGGTGTGACCATGAGTAAGAGACATTTTCTGTGTGCATGAGTTACACTTTTTAAATCCTGACTGCTTAACTTCTTTAGACATCCTTACTAACAAAAGGTACTAATGTCAAGAGAAAACAATAACTATTTTGGTAACAAACACACCACTTCACAATAAGCAAGGATAGTAAAAGCCTCTATATATAAAAGATATAGATCTATATGTATGTATGTATTTTTAAGAAAGACAGGTGTAGGGAAGTTAGAAAAAGGTTAGAAAAAAGTTAGAGGAGGGTCTCTAAGTTAAACGGAGCACTCCCCTAACTGAAGGGAGACCTCTAACTTAACCAACACACTCCCCTAACTGAAGAGAGACCTCTAACTTGAACAACGCACTCCCCTAACTGAAGGGAGACCTCTAACTTAACCAATGCACTCCCCTAACTGAAGGGAGACCTCTAACTTAAACAACGCACTCCCCTAACTGAAGGGAGACCTCTAACTTAAACAACGCACTCCCCTAACTGAAGGGAGACCTCTAACTTAAACAACGCACTCCCCTAACTGAAGGGAGACCTCTAACTTAAACAACGCACTCCCCTAACTGAAGGGAGACCTCTAACTTAAACAATGCACTCCCCTAACTGAAGGGAGACCTCTAACTTAAACAGCAAAACTGGAAGAGGAAAAAGGGGAAAGGAAACCCTCTAACTAAAACGGGTTCCTCTGGGCAGCACCAAATAGGCCTTAAGAAGGAAGACGGAGTTCAAGTTAAGCCAATAAACAGGGATAGAAAGAAAGACTTGCTGAAAAAAGGGTAATTTACATCATGTAAAGGGAATAAGCAGTTAGAAAAATTACTATTAACCACAGATAAATACCAACATATAAAGTCACTTAGCCTGAGCCAGCGAAGAGCAATCCCAAAGCTGCAAGTGGCAAATGAGATCTGGGGAACAGCCACTAGGCATCATGGGATATAGTGTAGCCTCGAGCCAGTGAGAGCTCTCAAGCTTTAGTATGCGGCTAAGTCAGAACCGATGCTCAGTTCTGAACCCAACCAGCAAGAATGAAGGCAAGATAGGACAGCAACATTTGTTTTGTGGACAGTGTGTGAAGTTCTGAAGTTTTTCTTTTCACCGTGTAATGGGGGCTTCATTTTAATTATGTTGTCTGAGTTGTTAATGACACACATTGGGTAACAATAAATTATTTAAATGCTTGATTACATGTATGGAATGTAGACAAACAAAAATGACGTTATCCTGTACCTTGATGCATATAGGGGATTATGACTGGGATGCCAATCATAACCTGCTTATTATGTGTTCAACAGATGGATACCAAGAAACTAAATCCTGGCATCCATGTGGAAAATATATAATTTTGGGTTATGATCGGTGAGGAGATTATAATTCTTTGCAGCTCATGGAGCTTTATTTGCTCCATCTACTATTAGTTAAAGGGCCAAATTGTGAAGTGTTTTCCCTGCTTTCAAAGCCATAAAACACTTACTGAGTACTGTCAAAGAGGTAGTGCAATGCAGTCCATTACATTTACACTTGCCATGATATCTCTCAGTTGTCAAGATTTTTGCAGGACATGCAGATTTTTGCCTTCACATTTTTGGTATGTTCCTTATAAAACATGTGTTTTTGGATGAAGCACTGAGACCTGAAGTCACTAAATAATGAGATACATTTGAATTTCAGACTTCGAATTCTTCAGGCTATGCAGGTGAACACATATCTAGTTAGTCTAGCAACCTTCCTAATTTTTTTTTTTTTTTACAGGACATTAGGGACATGTTAACTGTGTGAACAGCAGGCTGTAACAAATGTTTTTTTTTGCTGCTGTCATTTTCTGGTCAGTACAGGCAGAGTTTACTGTCTAGCATGGGAACCAACCTTAACTTTTTCAGAAGGTCCTTTACATTTGTTAATGTCAGGTCATGTGCCATTCTGGCACTGAACTATTTATCTTTTTCTGAATATCGGTGCACTCCATGCACTGCACACTTATTACTACCTTTACCAGAGTTCATAAAATATCGCAGTACATACCTATTACTACATTTACCAGAGTACTTGAAACACACAACAATGAAACAACTAAAACCATACAGCTCCTACTAATTAATCACTTGTGAAGCCTGAGTGATTAAGCAAATCCAAATGTGGGTAAATCTTCAATACACCACACCACCGAGTCAGTTATTGCTATTATACAATGACGTTATTTAAGAAAAAAATGACTTTTCTTAAATAATGTCTTTGTATAACAGTGCCATGGTGTTCCTCTGCATTGTTGCCCAGTTCTGCTGCTTTGTTGATGTACTCCGCATGCATATGGGACTTCCTTTCACACGTTTACACAGTACATCAGTGCTTTGGAAAGCAAGCAACAGAGATAGGAAGATCTACGTAACTTATTTTTTTCTGGAAAGAATAGAAAAGAAAGCTGTAAAATACAGATGATTTAGAGGTATGATAGATGGGGAAATACAAGGAAAAGTAGGTATGTTTCTATAGTTTTGCAGAATGTACCTGATTTTTCTTGTAATTTCTTTGCTCGCATAAGTACCTATAAACTGCCTGGAGGTTACAGCTTTTTTTTCATATTTAATAAATCTGGCCAGAATAAAGGAAGGAATGGGTAAAGTTGCTCTTTTGCATTGTCTAAAGGAAAGAAAATATGAAATTGAAATGCACGTCATTATTTAGTGATTTCTTTCCTAAGTGATTTGTGAGAAAACCACAACATTTCATGAAAACAAAGTCACTAAATAATGACATGCATTTCAGTTTCAGACTTCCTTTCCTTCAGACCAATGCGTGCCTACACATACCAACAGACAAAAAGTCTGGCCACTCAATGATACTTTAGGGGCCAGACTTTTACCATTGATATATTCTCAATTTACAATGGGCACACAGGTTGGGCCGACCAATCACAGTGCTTCTTTTTGAATGTTAATGGCCAGTCATTGTATAACACCAGTTCTGAGATAGCATTACAGTGAGGGAAGGGAAACAAGTTCCTGCTGTACCACAGTCTCATGCAACATGCTACCAGCTATTCAGGACTATTAAAAAGCCAGGAGCAACATACCTTTATTGTTGTATGTTTTGACCTTGTGTGGTCAATGTCCTGAACTTTGGTGTTTGAAGCTGTCAATATTATGAATGTTTTCCCTTTAAAACACATACAGGTTACTTAAATGTGGGTTTCAGCACTATTACACATGCTAATTCTCAAACTAATGTACCCACCTGTAACAAATACTTGATAATATGCCTTTCCAGTAATTAAAAGTTTCTACTTCAGCAATTAGCATGAGAGAGTTATGGACAATAACCTAATCAGATAGTGGAAATTATGGGTTCTGTCCATTATGTTGTACGGATATTTCAACTCCAGGATAAAAAAATCAGGTGAGTGCACTTAGCAATAAAAAACAAAAATAGCATACCCTTTTCATCAAAACTTTGTACCTCAGTCATCTCCCTAAAATGGAGTTATTCTAAACACTCTGAAATCCTTACTTAACATTTATGGCAAACATTTGATGACATACTTTTAACTGCCCTGTATTCAATAAATCTGTTGCAGACACCTTTGGTTGGTGACATTCTCGTTTAGTAAAAAACAGAAACCAGAATAGCTGCTTAGAGGTTTGCATCAGATCTGGTGAAAAACTGAGGAACTATACATTAGAAGAAAATGTATAGTTTTGGCACATTCTTGAAGACATAGCTAATTTATAGGTTCATAGGTTCATAGGTAGTATGAGGCTATTGGCCCAAGGGCCTAAGTAAGCCTAGCCAACAAGGTTCCCTGGCTTACGCCACCCAAGAAAGTTATTTTTCCTGTGCCCCTGTTGAGCAGAGCCACAAAAGTGATCCCTGGGGTGTATTTGCTATTTCCCATCCACTCATCAAGATTTTTCTTGAAGAGTGCTAATGAAGAACTTTGCTTGACACAGATGGGCAGCTTGTTCCAGAGTATGGGAAGTCTCTTGGGCAGGAATCGTTCCCTCCAGCATGTCCTGTTTATTGTGGTGAAAAGGTTTAGGTCCCTAGAGCGTGTAGCTTAGATGGATTGGGATTTCTTTAGGTGTAGCATGTCCAACAACTCTGGGTTTGACATAGCTTTATATGTTAGGCAGAGATCACCTTGGAGTATGGAATAAAGCTGGAGTTTTTTGAGAATGTCAGTGTAGGGCATCTGTTTGAGGCCAATAATCCACTATGTGAGGTACTTTTGTGGCCTTTCCAGCTGCTGCAGATGTCTTGTGAGGTACATTCCAAAAGGGGCGTTGTACTCTATAATGGGTCTAAATAGTGTTGAGTAGAGGGGAACAATGACCTCTTTTTTCCTGGATGAGAACCCTTTTGTGATGAGGTGTGCCACATAGAAAGATTTCCTGACTCCTGTGGCGATGTGATTATCAAATGAGAGACTGCTGTCCACCTGGATCCCAAAGTCTCTTATCACACATTCAGTATTAAGCAGACTGCCACCTATGTGGTAGTTCATGGGTGCAGAGTTTTTACCAATGTGGATCACAATGCACTTTTTGGCATTGAGTTTAAGGCTGTGGCTCTGACACCAGGCATCTGAGTCAGTGAGGCCTTTCTGTAGGATATCCACATCATTTGGGGACTCGACTACGGCTTCTAGTTTGCAGTCATCTGCGAACTTCATTAGCCAAAGGCCTTCTGTGTAAGAGGTCCCAGGACTGAACCATGTGGTACTCCACTTGTCACTGGTTTGAAGTCAGATTAGGAGTCTGCAACTTTTACAGTATGGGTTCTGTCAGTGAGCCAGTTGGCAACCCATCTTGTGACGTAGGGATTTAGACCTAGTTTAGTGAGTGAGTTTGGCAAGGTCAAGATAGGCTGTGTGAACCACCTTACCCTCATCAATGGCTTTGGTGACTGCCTCAAAGAAGTCGATCAGGTTCAGGAGGCATGATCTGCTTTTCACAAACCTGAACTGGGTGGGGTCCAGAGTTTGGAGGTTACCAATGTCTTTGTTTATGAGTTCCATGATGATACATTCCATGGCCTTACAGACCAGGCTCGTCAGGCTAATAGGGTGATAGTTCCCAGGATCAGTGGTGGCTCCCCCTTTGTGGATTGGGATAACTGTTGCTGTGCACCCTCAGTGAGCACAAAGCCTGACGTGAGGCTATGATTGAAAATGGTGCTTAGGTGGGGAGCCAGTTCGTTCTGAAGTTCGTGTAAAATGCAGCCTGGGATGTTGTCCGGTCCCATGGATACTGTGTTTTTGGCTTTAGAGAGTGCAGCTTTTACCTGCGTAGTTGTGATTACAGGGACTCTGCATTCTTCCTGTATAGATATGAGCCCTTTAGGGGGTGAGAGGGGGGTAAAGTTAGCACTGAACCTATCTGCCAGGATGTTGGTAATATCAGTTGGTTCTGTAATTTTTGTGCCATTGTGCTGTAACTCAGAGCAGATCTGGGTGTTGCCATTGAGATTCTTGACATCGCTATAGAATGCTTTGTGGTTGTCCCTAAAATCAGTCACAATTTTGTTTTTGTAGATAGCTTTGGAGGATCTTATAAGGGATCTCAGCTTCTTACTGAGGCTGACCTTGGCGCTCCTCCACTCATGGAATTTTACTCTCTTTTGCAACAGTTTCTTCCTTCTGTTGTAAAAGTTGTTTATGGCAGGGGACCACCAGATTGGCTTCCTTTTTTTGGAGGATATCATCTTGGTTCTATTTGGAATATCATGATCCATGCACTTGTGTAAGTGCTTATAGAGTGCATTTGTGTAGGATTCAGCATTCATAACTGTATTGTTCATATGCATGGGTGTCATGAAGTTCGCCACTTCTGTCTTAAGAAGCATGAAGTTAGCTTTGGAGTAATTTTTTGCCATGGTTTCCTTAATGGGGGTGGGGGTTGGATGTAGATGTCTAGGGTGATTAGCTTATGGTCAGATAGTCTATACACACTGAGCTGAGTGGAGGAGGGGCATTGACTACAACTCTGATCTGAGATATATAACAATAAGTATCCTGTTTTTTTTTTTTTTGCTTATTTTTACAAGTTATTGCTTTTAGCAGTTTATATATAGCACTTTTTATTGCCTGCTGCATACATTTTACTGTAATTTATTGCTATTAACTAATCTGCATGGTTAAACTAAAATTGTCTGCCTTACAGGGCCTGATAAATAAGGATTTTACCATCACACTGTTTGTAAAGCTTTTTAGCTAGTTTCACTTTGTGAAAGGTATTAAAGGGAAATTTTCTCTACTTGTTAAGCACCTGTTTGTTTGTTCTGATTACTTGACAAGGAGTGTATCATATAGCTGATTTGTTTGCAGTTAAAAGCATTCTGTAGAGTCTCCTTGCTCCTTTATCTGTTTAAAAACTTTAATTTTGTAGCTCACTGCTGTTCTTCTGCTGTGATAAGCATTTCTGTAGTGTTTACTGTCTAAACGAGTGTAGGCTAGTAGCTGTAGTATTGTCCCAGTTCAGATTTGCTGTCTCTGGGCCTGTTTGTTTTTGCATTGGTTGTTCTGAGTACATGACCAGGCCATCTTGAATTAGCAGAAGCCTTTCTTTACCTTTGTGGCAGGATTGTGTTGATTGGCTGTTCGCTGGTGGAGGTTGGGTGGTCTAGGGTTTGGAGTAAGCACTCATTGGTTCTTTCGAGCTTTTTAAAAAAAAAAGTTGTTTAAGGTTGTATCTTCTAATATTTAAGCCCTAACTTTGAGAGGATTTCTATCTATACACACTGAGCCAAGTGGAGAAGGGGCATTGACTACAACTCTGATCTGAGATGTATAGCAATAAGTAGTCTGCTTTTTTTTTTACTTATTTTTACTAGTCAT
>NC_056746.1:1331336692-1331379192 GCF_019279795.1 Protopterus annectens | reverse complement strand
TCTTTGGGGAGAGAGATGTCTCCGCAAATTATCACATTAATAACAATGTTCTAAGCACAAAGTCAGTCGTGAGGGATTTGGGCACCCAGATTGATAGCAGCCTGACTTTTGACCACCATGTTGCTTCCATTGTACAGAAAGCTTTCTACATGGCCCACCTCATAAGTAAGGGTATGTCATCCAGACAAAGAGGTCATACCATTTCTATATTCTTCTCTTATAAGGCCCATTATTGAGTATAATGCCCCATTCAGCATGTACCTTGCAAAGCACATGCAGCAGCTGGAGAGACCATAGAGGCTCCTCACCAGGAGAATCCAGGGCCTCAAAAATCTACCATACACAGATAGGCTAAAAGCCCTATCCCTCTACTCTGTTTCATACAGACTCCTCAGAGATGACCTCTGCCTGGCATACAAGGCAATCTCGGACCCCGCTTTGATGGGACAGTTGCATATCCTCAAGTCAAGCTCCACTCGAGTAACCCACACACGCAGCCTCAACCTGGTCTGTGACATTAATAGGACTTGCTGGCAGGACAGATTTGTGCTGCAGAGACTCCCCCATCTATGGAATAGATTCCCTCTCCATGTCAAGCAGAGTACCTCTTTACCCCTTTTTAAGCGCAATCTGGATAACTGGATGGGAAATAGAAAATACATCCCTGGGATTCCACCAATGTCCCTGCTAGACAAGGGCATTGGGTGATGATTTGTCTATACATAGGCTATACTCTTGGCTAGGCTTATAAGGGCCTCAGGGCCAATAGCCTAATAACTTCCTATGATCCTGTGATCCTATGATCCTGTGATCCTGTGATCCTATGATCCTGTAATCCTATGATCCTATGTAGGGATGAAGGAAATGGTACAATTAGTTTATGAAAAATGTTATTGTAATAAATCCTAGAAAAGGATTGAGAAAGAGCATAAAGCTCTCAGCAGAAGACAAAGAGATTGAAAGAAAAACGACAATGCTAAGACTTTTTATGGAAGATTTAATTAGTAAAGGATTAGATGGAGTTAAAACCAATGAAACAGCGGAAATTTGATAGAGATACTGTAATAAAGAAGAACATAGGATGCATGCTATTGTATAATGTCATGGGGTGAGTAATTTGGGACAAAGTAAGACACCCAAAAGGAACAAAAGAATTAGATCAGATAAATTGGGATCTACAAATCCACTACGGAAACATGAACTCCAGCTGATCTGCACTCACTAATGTGCTGCTGTTCCCTGAACTCACTGTAAACTCATAATCAGGCGTGAGTTTAAAGAAAGTGCTTTTTTTACTGGAGGTAAGTCCCCTTCAGCCCCACCGACATGTCGGCTCTGCCTCACACCAGCATACTATAAATGTACCACCTTGTAGAAATTATATTTCTAGATGCAATCTGTGAACTTGAGAGTTGTGTTCTACAAAACACATCCAAGTATTTTTCTGGGAGCAAATGAGCCATGAGCAGTTAAACAAGTTTGTAAACGATAACATTTCCATTTAGACGTAAGTATGGACTTTAAAATGTACAAGATAAACTAAAATAAGTTTTGGAGGGGATAAAATATTAATGATGACTTGCATCTTGCAAGCCCTGCATGGAAGATGCCAAAAAGAATTGTGTAATAAAATGTAGAGACTATAAAAGGTTTTGGATAAAATAACATCTTAGTTATAGAAAATGTAATGGTATAGATAGGAAATATAGCAATTGCTTTAAAGACAGAATTTATCTTTACAAGAAATATTAATAACATTTAAAACTTGTATATTATGTAAAGTGTTTAATTAATGTCTTGCTTTAGTTATGTGTATACATGCACTTACATTTGTTTTACATAAGTTTTAACTGAATGTGTTTAATAGGAATATGTTAATATGGCTTAGTCTGGAAACTGGATGAAATAAAACTAAAGTGTCGCTGCTCTTTTTCTGCTCCTAAAGGAGAGCATGAGGATCTAATACAGAGGATAGCAGTCATATTCCTGCTCCTAAAGAAGAGTGGGAGGCTCTAACACAGAGAATAGTGGTCATATTCCTGCTTCTAAAGGGGAGTGGGAGGATCTAATATGGAGGATTGCAGTTGAATTCCTGCTCTAAAGGAGAGCAGGAGGATCTAACACAGGGGATAGCAGTCATACTCCTGCTCCTAAAGGAGAATTGGAGGATCTAATATGGAGCATAGCGGTCATATTTTTGCTCTAAAGGAGAGTGGGAGGATCTAACACAGAGGATAGCAGTCGTATCCCTGCTCCTAAAGGAGATCCGGAGGATCTAACATGGAGGATAGCAGTCATACAGCAGAGCAGCATGTACTTTGGTCTGCCTTTACCACCTGCTGCCTTGACTAATGGTAATAATGTTATGACATTGGCGTATGTGATGTTTATAGTTTTTGCTGATCCTGCCTCTGATACGTAGAAATCATTGCCATTGAATGCTGCCCCTCGTATTTGTGCATCAGACAGATGTTGGGGCAAATTCCTGGATGGTATCATTGTTTAACTGGCTGATGTGTGTGAATCTGACATTTTGTTTAACGATAAGACTGCAGTTTTCATGAAGGGTGAAACATTCTACACCTTCCCTTACCCAGCATTACCCCCTCCTGTACCATTCCTATAATATCCCCATCGCTGGTTAAATTTGGTCATAAACTAGTAACTGCTTGGCTGAGTCCAAAAAGAAAGAATCTTATGAAGGTAAGCTCCCGGGCAGATATTTCATCTAGGAAGTACTAGTGAAACCTACAGGTATGGCTGCACCTGAAATCACTTTGGTATCGAGCATTTATAATCTCACTTCTGATTATATAAGAGCCCTCAACAGAATGCTTAATCTTTTGGATGAATGGACAGACATTGACACTTGCTGGCCATTTTTGGTCTAATCATCCCTATGTTTTACAGTCTGTTTTTTTTTTTTTTTTTGCTATACCAGAAGAAGAAAATATCTATCATTCATTATATTACTTTAACTGTATGATGAATGCACCAAAGTTGCTGGGTACTGAAGGGGATATGAACAGGGGCTGGAAAGCAATGTGGCCTTAGAATTTGTAGACAATAAGCTGACTTGTATACTAAATATCATTTTGGCTGAACAAAGCAAAGGTACTATATTTTAGGGGAAAAGCCAATAATTGTGGACATTTGGTAATTGCTTGTCATAAAAAGACATGTGACATCTGTGGGAACTACAGACAGTACAAAACAGAAAAGTAAAAGGACCAAATGGAAGTTTTTTTTCTTTTTTTAGAGATGCTGATACCATCTGAAGTGTGCTAGCAATCTCAGAATGTTCCAAAACTACTGCACCTACTCCTGGGTCTGTAGTGTATGCATGTGGGGAGGACTGAAAAAGATGTTGATATTGTTTGTGTTACAGATTCTGCACTTGTTTGCAAGAAATACCACAAGGATGCTGATGACAGATTGTGCCTGGTAAAAATTATGACCTTAATGTAGGAATTGGTAATAATTATGGCCTTAATGTAGGACTTGGTAATAATTATAGGTTCATAAGTTCAAAAGTAAGTACTAGGTTAGCTGCCCTTGCAGGCCATTTCAAGCCTAGCTATGTTGCCTTTTTGTGCTCAAAATAACCTAACCCATTTGGTTATAGATTAGCCTTACCCATCCCAAGATAGATAATTATATCTTACCCCTAATAAGAATACCTGGGATCATACCATAGATAATTTGAGGGGGCTCAAGCATTTAGGAGCTACCTCTGTCCATTAGAAATACTGGGGAAATTTTCTGCATCCCAATCATAGACCTTAGTTGCATTTGAAAATGGACAGAAATGAACTTTGACTTATGTGGATGGGAAATTTGTTTCAAAGCTGCAGTATCCTCTGCAAAACATACCTGCCCTCCAAGCCATTCTGTTGATCTTGCAGAATAGGTTTATAACCAAGTATTTCCGATGTCATTTGACTTGCTGATGTGCAGTAAATTATTCAATAATTGGTCAGCAGACACCTTGTATTTCAGACACAGGTCACCTCTTAGCAGTCTGTATGATACTGAGTATAGTAACAGGGCTTTGAATTGGTCCATGTAGGACATGTTGTTTAGGCTCTGTATCCTTTAAGTAAGGTATCTCTGTGAGCATTCCATTTGTTGCATGTGTCTGGACAGATATATGATGAAGTGGGCATTATATTCAATGGCTGGTCTAATGAGGTCTGAGTAAAGGTGGACAATGACATCCCTTGAGCTAGGCACAATCCCTTTGTTTATAAGTTGTGCAAAATAGAAGGACTATTTTACAACAATAGAGACATGTTGGCCAAAAATTTGGTCACTATCCAGATTAGTTCCCAAATCCCAAACAACTGGGACAACTCTTAGGGAGTATTGTCAATGTAGTAGTTCACTGGGGTAGATGACTTCCCAAAGGATACTATAATCCATTTTTTTGGCATTTAGTTTCAGACCATGATTTTGACACCAGTTATTTATTTCAGGCAAACCTTCGTACAGAATGGCTAAGCCATTTGGGAATTCACTGACTGTTCCTAGCTTACAGTCATCTGTGAAGTTAGTTGACCAGAGCCCTTTGTTATTGGCTTTTACTTTGGAAAAGTAGATGCCAAACAGGAGGGGTCACAGCACAGAACCCTGGGGGACTCCTCTGGTGACTGGCCTTTTTGTGGAGCTAACGTCCTCTATTTTTATTATCTGTATCTTACCTGTGAGCCAGTTGGCAATTTAGCAGGTGATAAAGGGGTTTATTCCCAGTTTATTTAGCTTTTCTACTATGCCTGAGTGGGGAATTGTGTCAAAAGCTTTGGCCAGGTCAAGGTAGGAAGTGTGTGCCATTTTGTTGCTTTGGTGACCTGTTCAAAAAAATCCACCAGGCTGAGTAAGCATGACCTGCCTTTGAGAAATCCAAACAGACGGGTCCAGTGTTTGGTGTTTGGAGGTTCCCTATATCCTGACTGATTAAGTCCATGATAAGTCTTTCCATGGATTTGCATGTGAGGCTGATCAGACTTATGGGTCTATAATTGCCTGGGTCTGTGGAAGGTCCTCACTTATGCAGGGAAATAACTGCAGATGCTTTCCTTTCACTTGGTACCAAACCTGTACGGAGGCTGAGACTGAACAGTGTTGATAGGGGTGTGCCTGAGACTGAACAGTGTTGTTAGGGGTGTGGCTGATATTGAACAGTGTTGTTAGGGGTGTGGCTGAGACTGAACAGTGTTGTTAGGGGTGTGGCTGAGACTGAACAGTGTTGTTACAAGTGTGGCTAAATCGTGCCTCATGCCACTTAAGATGCATCCAGGGATATTGTTAGGACCCACTGATGCAGTATTTTTAGCTTTTGATGGCACTTTTAGAACTTGGTCTTGTGTAATAGCTGGAGGTGAGCCAGTTTCAGGCATACCTTGAGGGACAGATGGAGGGAAGGGAGGGGTAACGTTAGAGTTAAATTTATTGATCAGTTGATTTGCTACATCTTTAAACTCAGCGTAATAACATGGTCCACAATCAGCTCAGAGCATCGCTACAGTGTGCTTTTGAGATTACAACCATACATAAAAAATGCCTGCTGATTGTCTTTGACTTGGGTAGCTATTTTATCCTCAAACTTGGCTTTGGTGGATTTTATTAAGCTCTTGGTTGTTTTTTTTAATTTATATCATTGGCAAGGGCTCAAACATTCAAGGAATCACTGTTCTAACTTTTAGTCAAAATTATTTTGTTTTTATGATAAATCTTGTTGATATCATGGTTCTACCATGTGAGTTTGTTTCTGGGTTTGCCCTGCACTTTTTACTATGGCATACAGCTGCACCTATGCAGCTATTTCATGCTAGTATACTGTGGTGGTGTACACTTGTTCCTATGGGATACAGCTGCACCTATGCAGCTATTTCATGCTAGTATACTGTGGTGGTGTAGACTTGTTCCTATGGGATACAGCTGCACTTATGCAGCTATTTCATGCTAGTATACTGTGGTGGTGTACACTTGTTCCTATGGGATACAGCTGCACCTATGCAGATATTTCATGCTAGTATACTGTGGTGGTGTACACTTGTTCCTATGGGATACAGCTGCACCTATGCATCTATTTCATGCTAGTATACTGTGGTGGTGTAGACTTGTTCCTATGAGATACAGCTACACCTATGCAGGTATTTCATGCTAGTATACTGTGGTGGTGTACACCTGTTCCTTTGGGATACAGCTGCAGCTATGCAGCTATTTCATGCTAATATACTGTGGTGGTTTACACCTGTTCCTATGGGATACAGCTGCATCTATGCAGCTATTTCTTGCTAGTATACTGCGGTGGTGTACACTTGTTCCTATTGGATACAGCTGCACCTATGCAGCTATTTCATGCTAGTATACTGTGGTGGTGTACACCTGTTCCTATGGGATACAGCTGCAGCTATGCAGCTATTTCATGCTAATATACTGTGGTGGTTTACACCTGTTCCTATGGGATACAGCTGCATCTATGCAGCTATTTCTTGCTAGTATACTGTGGTGGTGTACACTTGTTCCTATTGGATACAGCTGCACCTATGCAGCTATTTCATGCTAGTATACTGTGGTGGTGTACACCTGTTCCTATGGGATACAGCTGCAGCTATGCAGTTATTTCATGCTAATATACTGTGGTAGTTTACACCTGTTCCTATGGGATACAGCTGCATCTATGCAGCTATTTCATGCTAGTATACTGTGGTGGTGTACACCTGTTCCTATGGGATACAGCTGCAGCTATGCAGTTATTTCATGCTAGTATACTGTGGTGGTGTACACTTGTTCCTATGGGATACAGCTGCACCTATGCAGCTATTTCATGCTAGTATGCTGTGGTGGTGTACACTTGTTCCTATGGGATACAGCTGCAGCTATGCAGCTATTTCATGCTAGTATGCTGTGGTGGTGGACATTTCTGCATATTCAGTAGAGTTCTGGGTTTGGTTAAGCATTATGACTGCATTATGACAATGCAGAATGGATTGCAGAGTGATAACTGCAGTGCTGAGAAATGACTGTCCTGAAAGAAAAGAAAAAAGAAGAAAAACACAGAACTTCTTAATATATGAATAATTTAAATGTTAAAATCCTAAATATTACTTGAAAAATTAGGTACACAGGCCTAACCAGGTTCAGGCTTAGGTTCCTTTCAAGACAGTAAAGGATTATTTTTGAATACAGATGGGTTGGAATGAGTTTTGTGTAACATGACGAATATTCTGATATATATATATATATATATATATATATATATATATATATATATATATATAGGGATACTTCAGTGATGGGTGATTAAGGAAGATTGTTGGTAAGCAAGTGGGCATGTTAGAATTAATTATGTTTGCACTTCTCAGACCTTGAGAGACTATAGGGACGTATTTGAGCTGATGGAACTTTACTTGGGATACTTACTTGCTGGGAACTGTAACTGTAATGAGAGAAGAGAAGTGAAATGGAGAGGGATAAGTTTATGTATTATAAAAACAAAGATTTGTGAATTGATACAAATGTAGTTATAACCATGTGGTTGTGACAAGGTCATTTATGCTTTATATTGACTGGGCTGGAAGATGACGAACACTTAAGGTAAAACTAGTGAATGATTACAAAAGGGAGTGAGATAGGAATATTTATAAGGCTGATAAATAGGTGTGTTGAGAGATGGCGATGAACATGGAGAACAAGTATTTTTGGGGGGGTGGAAGAGAGTTTGCGAGCTTACCAGGGAAAGGATGTGAAAAGTGATTAACGCATAACAGTATGTTTTTCAAGGTAAGAAGAAGAAGATGGCATTATATAGAGCATTATGATAAGGTCTCTGATCATAATCAACTTCATATGTCTTCAAAACATGGGCATTAAGAAGAGCATTATGATAAGGTCTCTGATCATAATCAACTTCATATGTCTTCAAAACATGGGCATTAAGAAGAGCATTATGATAAGGTCTCTGATCATAATCAACTTCATATGTCTTCAAAACATGGGCATTAAGAAGAGCATTATGATAAGGTCTCTGATCATAATCAACTTCATATGTCTTCAAAACATGGGCATTAAGAAGAGCATTATGATAAGGTCTCTGATCATAATCAACTTCATATGTCTTCAAAATATGGGCATTAAGAAGAGCATTATGATAAGGTCTCTGATCATAATCAACTTCATATGTCTTCAAAACATGGGCATTAAGAAGAGCATTATGATAAGGTCTCTGATCATAATCAACTTCATATGTCTTCAAAACATGGGCATTAAGAAATGCACCTCAGAAGCAAAGCTCAAGAGCTGACTTGAAATCCCTGTTTAGAATATATAACAAGCTGGATTATGAACAGAGAGACTTAATTAGGATTCTTTCTAGTGCATACAGTTTAACTTCAACTTCAACTTCTTTGCTGAAAAAGCAAGGGCAAAGCTAAACATAATGGGCTGAAAACCCATTATTGTTACTCACACCTCTCAAATGACCTCATTATGAGGAACGTTACTCATTTTGGGCCTTAAAAAGTCAATGTTCCTCACTGTTCCACATTTGAAGGGCATGTTACTCGTTCTTTGTGTTAAGAATTTTTCTAATTAATGTCACAGACAGCTGGGAAATGTGACCTGTAATAATGAAAAGTGTTTTAATTTCATCATCTTTAGTGTCAGTAACAGTGTTCTCCATTATTGCTCATATATGCGCCTGCTTGCAGTGTAAGAAGATCATTCATATAACAAGGTTATCATAAATATCCAACAGAAATGTTGATAACCAGTGAAAGAGTGTGCTGTTGTGCGACCAACAAAACCATTAACAAAACCAGGTCTACATTGTCCGAGACTAAAAAGGCTCAATTTCTAAGATACGAATATAATTGCAAAGCTTCTAAAATAACATTTTATTTAAAATAATCAATGCTGAGTGCTTTTGTCCCCAGAACTTGGGACTTCATCAAAACAAATCCACAACTGATCAAAACTTCATTTAAATATCCCAAATTTCATGACATAAGGCAATTAACTAATTACCTTAAAGAAACAGCATACAGTTAAAAGCAAACTGTTCCTTGCAGTAAACATTGACAATATGTAAAGTATTTAAAAAGTTAATATAAAATACCACCATAAAAATAGGTAAACTTAATTTTATAATTATAAAAACATTCATAAAAACTCTTTGTCATATGTACATGTTTATAATTTCAAACCAGTAAGTATTGTTACTTTATAACTTAGCTGCCCTCATTTTAAGAACTGGCTGAATGGATATATGATCATTCAAACATGGTTTCACAGTGGAATCCAATTTTTCAGAATAGTTCCTATATTCCAATCTATTTTCCCAGTAACCACCTCTGGCACTTGGTTGTACTATCTCCGTTATCCCAAAATTAAACTTAGTAAAACCTGTGCTTATTAGGGAATATTTGAATAAAGCCTTATTTGCATTTCCCCTTTTCAGGTCATATAAGTGTTCATATATTCTTTTGCAAAGTTTCCTTTCTGCCTTCCCTATATAATATGCTTGGCATTGAGTGCATGATGCTAGGTAAACTAATTCCGTAGATTCACAGTTCCCTTTCTGTAAAACAACCTTGGACCTACAGTACTTGTCTAAGTTAAAAACTTTGTTCTTGTTAATGTAATAGCACAATCTACATCAGCCATGTCTTGTGGTACCCACTATTTCTTTTTCAACCCCTTTTCTAAGATGCCCTTCATACTTGTATGTATTTTGTGTATAAAAAGTAGTGTTGCACCAACAGTTTTAAACACTTCTTCACCCATTTTTAGTATGGCCCAGTTGTTTGTAATAATATTCTTTATATGTTCACTCAGTTCATTAAAAGTAATGGCCATAGCATTCTCAAATATGCCCTTGTCAGTCCTGTTCTTTGGACTCAAATTATCCTTTCTGTCCCCTAATTTGTTGTTCCCTAATAGGGGTGGAGGGGTGGATATTTACCATCTCTGTTGCTAATCACCTCTTTTCTGAGCTTGTTTGAAAGGTCAGGGGGATAACCCCTTTCTATAAACTTTGTTATGGTTTCCATTTCATTTAAAAATCTATTGCCATCAGAAACCATTCTGGAACCCCTGATACACTGGCCCTTCAGAAAATTCTTCTTGCAGTGCCATGGATGGCAGCTATTATAATGCAAGTAAGAATTGGACAAGGTCTCTTTCCTATATATAGAGGAGGCAAAATTATAGTTAAGTGTACATCAAGGTAATGAATAGTTGAAACATTCTTTTCATATGTAAATTTTAAAAATGTGGTGACATCCTTGAGTATAAGTACAGTAGGAAAGTTTCCAAATCTTCAGGGCTTCCATTCCAAATGACAAAAATGTCTTCCAACAACCTACAGTAACTTCATCATAGTTCATTGTATGGCTGTCTTAGAATGAACCATTTCTCCCAAATCAACATGACCAAATTCATGAAAATGGGGGCACAAGATGCCTCCATTGCCACTCCGCTCACTTGTTTGTATAATTCTCCTTCAATAAATAAAAAGTTATTTTGAAATACTATTTCCATCAGGTCAACCAACAGTCTCATTCTCCACTATTTATATTCTTGTAATCTATCAAGACCTCTTCAATAAATGTAAGTTCTGTCATGTGGGATACAGGAGAAAAGGTCGATATCATCAATAGTGAGAAAACTAGATAATTCTCTCAATAGTCCCAGATGTAATTTACTCAAAAAGTCCCATGCATCTCTTAATATGTGACTATGACCATTTAGCACCAATTTTAATTTTCTGTCGATGTAGACTGCCAATGAATAAGTCTTAGAATCCTATGCAGCCAATATCAATTGATGGGGGGGGGGGGGTCAACCAAGATTTTATGTGTTTTTGTTGATATATTGAAGTGTGTTATGACTGTTAAACATGCAGGCTTTTAGAACGGAGAGGTATGCATGTGCACAGTGTAAAGAGAATAGTGATGTACACTTTCAAGGATAAATAATAATCCGTCATGTTATTATGTATAGTACAAGCTTTATGAATGGGGAAAATTACTTCTGTATGCCACTGCAAGATAATACAACTTTTGCTAATGCTTCTATTTCATCTCACCACAGTTTGCGCTTTTCACCAAGTCCCCAACCCCCCCCCCAATTCTTAAACTTGATCAACTGTATCTTCAGCAGTGCAAGTCTTAATACTATGTATCCATTCATCAATCACCTTATTCAGCAATCACTCTTTTCAACAAGTTTCTTATGTGACAACCTCCAGAACAAATCCTTTGTAGTGAACAGCAGGTTGCTTAAGAGATAGCAACCAAACAAGTTTCTTTCTGTTGAACATACTTCCTCCTGTTCTTCAGCCTTTCTGTAAGCATCCTTAGGAATCTGGAACTGAATCATCTCACTTCTGATGTACATAATAGTGCTGTATAATCCTATAATAGCTAAACAGTGCTGTATAATCCTATAATATACGTAATAGTGCTGTATAATCCTATAATACCCAAATAGTGCTATATAATCCTATAATACCCAAACAGTGCTGTATAATCCTTCTTTTTCTTTTTTCAGCTTTTCCCAGTTAAGGGTCGCCACAGCTGATCACCTGTCTGTTCATGATTGGCAGTGGAGTTTTACAGTGTTGAGTTGCCAGCCCGGCGCCCAACCTTCCACAGAAGGCACACACACATGCACACACTCACACCTAGGGCCAGTTTAGAGTGTCCAATCCACCTGCAGCATGTCTTTGGGATGTGGGAGGAAACCAAAGTACCCAGAGGAAACCCACGCGACCATAGGGAGGACAGGCAGACTCCGCATAGAAGGCACCCCAGCCGAGAATCGAACCGGAGAACCTCTTGCTGTGAGGTGGCAATGCTAACCGCTGCACCACCATGGCCGCCCAGTGCTGTATAATCCTATAATGCCCAAATAGTGCTGTATAATCCTATAATACCCAAACAGTGCTGTATAAGCCTATAATACCCAAACAGTGCTGTATAAGCCTATAATACCCAAATAGTGCTGTATAATCCTATAATACCTAAACAGTGCTGTATAATCCTATAATACCCAAACAGTGCTGTATAATCCTATAATACCCAAATAGTGCTGTATAATCCTATAATACCTAAACACTGATGTATAATCCTATAATACCAAAATAGTGCTGTATAATCCTATAATACCCAGTGCTGTATAATCTTATAATACCCAGATAGTGCTGTATAATTCTATAATACCCAAATAGTGCTGTATAATCCTATAATACCCAAACAGTGCTGTATAATCCCATAATACCCAAACAGTGCTGTATAATCCTATAATACCCAAATAGTGTTGTATAATCCTATAATACCTAAACAGTGATGTATAATCATATAATACCCAAATAGTGCTGTATAATCCTATAATACCCAGTGCTGTATAATCCTATAATACCCAAATAGTGCTGTATAATTCTATAATACCCAAATAGTGCTGTATAATCCTATAATACCCAAACAGTGCTGTATAATCCTATAATACCCAACTAGTGCTGCATAATCCTGTAATACCCAAACCGTGCTGTATAATCCTATAATACCCAAACAGTGCTGTATAATCCTATAATACCCAGCTAGTGCTGTATAATCATATAATACCCAAACGGTGCTGTATAATCCTATAATACCCAAATAGTCCTGTATAATCCGTTAAATACCTAAACAGTGCTGTATAATCCTATAATACCCAAACAGTGCTGTATAATCCTATAATACCCAAACAGTGCTGTATAATCCTATAATAGCCAAGCAGTGCTGTATAATCCTATAATACCCAAACAGTGCTGTATAATCCTATGATACCCAAACAGTGCTGTATAATCCTATAATACCCAAATTGTGCTGTATAATCCTATAATATCTAAATAGTGCTGTATAATCCTATAATATCTAAATAGTGCTGTATAATCCTATAATACCCAGCTAGTGCTGTATAATCATATAATACCCAAACGGTGCTGTATAATCCTATAATACCCAAATAGTCCTGTATAATCCGTTAAATACCTAAACAGTGCTGTATAATCCTATAATACCCAAACAGTGCTGTATAATCCTATAATAGCCAAGCAGTGCTGTATAATCCTATAATACCCAAACAGTGCTGTATAATCCTATAATAGCCAAGCAGTGCTGTATAATCCTATAATACCCAAACAGTGCTGTATAATCCTATAATACCCAAACAGTGCTGTATAATCCTATAATACCCAAACAGTGCTGTATAATCCTATAATACCTATATAGTGCTGTATAATCCTATAATACCCAAATAGTGCTGTATAATCATATACTATACATAATAGTGCTGTATAATCCTATAATACCCAAATAGTGCTGTATAATCCTATAATACCCACATCTCATTTTCTGTTGAAATGGTAGCATGTGGATATCTCACACCCTAGATCTTTAAATTTCTAGTCTCCCACCAGAACACAAGTGCTCTTCAGCAATTACATTCTGCTTGCTGAGCACACAAGCAAATCTGCAGTCTGCGGCTACCACTCCACCCATACAGTATATGAAGGAATCAGTACTGCAAACTAAACAAGGATATACATTTTGAGCCTCAAGAGCAGGAGCACACAAGCAAATCTGCAGTCTGTGGTTACCACTCCACCCATACAGTATATGAAGGAATCAGTACTGCAAACTAAACAAGGATATACATTTTGAGCCTCAAGAGCAGGAGCACACAAGCAAATCTGCAGTCTGTGGCTACCACTCCACTCATACAGTATATGTAGGAATCAGTACTGTAAACTAAACAAGGATATACATTTTGAGCCTCAAGAGCAGGAGCACACAAGCAAATCTGCAGTCTGCGGCTACCACTGCACCCATGCAGTATATGAAGGAATCAGTACTGCAAACTAAACAAGGATATACATTTTGAGCCTCAGGAGCAGGAGCACACAAGCAAATCTGCAGTCTGCAGCTACCACCCCACCCATACAGTATATGAAGGAATCGGTACTGCAAACTAAACAAGGATATACGTTTTGAGCCTCAAGAACAGGGTCAGTCCACCCAGGCATTCTACTTGTATGTTTTATGAGAGTAAAGCTATTACATTAGCAGTATTTCTTAGTAGTTCTCAGCATGCTAATAAAACTAACTGTTGTAGCCTTGTGTCCTCCCCCCCCAGCTAGTACAGTAATCCTAACTGTCCAATAGACAGTATACATTTAATTCAGATCCCTGTGACTAAATTAATGATCAAGCAGCCCTCAAAGTGCTTTCTGCCTTAGTTTGTATCACTTGGAGGCCCACATGTTTATTTGCATCTCTATACATTCCCCTTCATTGCTAATGCATCTCCCTACTCTAATCTGTGCACAAACTGGTTACTAATCAGCAAGTCAATGTGAAGACACACTCCCAACCTTAATAAACTTTGCTGCCTCTTCTCTCCTTCACTTTACAGGTAGTTTGAATTATTACTTACCCCCTCTGAAGCCTTCACTGATTTCCACTGATTGCCTCTCTGTTTTTTTTTTTTGCATTCCACCTTGTTTACACCCCTTGTGCTATCTCCCTCCCCCAATACTAAGTCTATATTAGACTCCTGCTGAGCATGGAGCCAACTTTAAATTTCTAGTCTCCCACCAGGACACAAGTGCTCTTCAGCAATTACATTCTGCTTGTTGGTAAGCCATTAGACCTCAGGAATTTGTTTGAAGTGTTCAGATTTGTAAGGTAATACTTACTTTTTTTCTCTTGTCCTGGTGGGCTCTGTCCCGCTCATTTGGCCCTCGCTAATGCTCAGGCTCTCTCCGCTCCCCTGCCCTATCCCCTATTCCCTCTCACCCCCACTACTTCTACATTTATACTAATCACAGCCACACCCACAGCTCACCCTCACATCACCTCCACCAATCACAGCTCCTCAAGTCATATCACATTATACCACACCAACTTGCTCCACACAAAATACTCCCAATCACTCTCATTCCCACTAGGCATTTTTTACATCACCCACACTACTTCCCCATCCATATATAGTGCAACCCTATAATTCCTATTCAGACCCCCCACCTAGAACCAACTTAAACTTTATAACCATGACTATCACACAACTAAGTCTAGTCTGTCTTCTCATAATTCTTTACAACACCACAAGTTATCACTCTAGCAATATCCCTAAACTTAGTAGCACAACACTGCATTATGCACTCTCGTATACAGACACCACACATTATAATAATATCTGCCCACAGTTATTCAAGAACTACATAACAGACCAATTCAGAACTAAACACATATGCTCTCATTCCTACTCCAAAAAAAACACAATACTTTCTCACACTCCTCACCAAACTCCAACATCTGTATCACCATTTTAAAAGCAGGCTCACCATAAGTGGGGATATCCACCCCAACCCAGGCCCAAATCCATCCTGTCCAACACAAACTGCTCAAACACAAATGTCAGAACATAACACCCCCACTATCTTTATCCCTGGGCAAATCAACAACAGCAGCAAAACCAACCACCTTTTAATGCTAAATATTAATATTAGAAGTATCAAAAATAAAATACCTGAACTCCAGGCCACAATAGCACACTACTTCCCAGACATAGTTGCTTTAACAGAAACCTGGCTAAATAAAAACATAGCTAACTCAGAAGTTCTCCCTACCGGCTACAATATCATTAGACAAGACAGACCACTTCGTAAAGAGGGTGGAACTGCCTTACTGTACAAGTCCAACTTAACTGTCCGTCAATTACCAAACTCCTACCCCTCCCCCAATAATTTGGACATACGTATCTCACAACTTCAACTTCACCCTAAAAAATTAATCACCACAATTGTGATCTATATTCCACCTGGTAATATACCTGCTAGCCTTGAAGACTTCTTATTCTGGTGTTCTTCCACATACTCACAAGAAACCCTTATTCTGGGGGACTTCAACCTAGATTGGTTCACCTGTATATCAGAACCACCAAGTAATCTAATAAATCTCCATGGCTACCAGCAGCTAGTCCAAATTTCAACTAGATGTGATAAAAAATCTAAAAGGGAATCCATCCTTGACTGGGTCCTAACTAACAACCCCACATTGTACCCTCACACAGGCAGTCTCCCAGACACCTTAAGTGACCACAACATAATATACTTTATACATAGTAGAACAAGCATATGCAAAACCAGTAACTATATAGCCACTAGAAACACAAAAAACATTCTCTTCTGAGGTCCTCAACACTTTACTCTGTAACTGTGACTGGACCCCCCTAAAAACCCTCCCACTTGACCAGGCTGTAGCATATTTCAACTAAACATTTCTGCAACACCTAGACACTGTCGCTCCATTGCGCAAAATCAAGGTTAGAACCTCTACAAACCCCTGGCTCAGTAAAGAAACCAAACAAATCCTCAAGTCCAGAGACACTGTCTGGCTTTACTATCAAAAAAAAAAAAACACAAAACCTAACTAAGTACCAAGAACTGTGCAACCGTGCGAAAAAATGCATTAGGCTGGACATAAAAATCCTACTACACAACATTACAAACTAAATACCAACACAATTCCCAAAAATTTTGGAAAAATGTAAACCAGTTACTAAAATCCACCCAAAAGGCTACCCCCAAACCAACCACCCCTGACACTAAAGTTCCCATCGAAACACAATTCAACTCCCACTTTGTGAACTCAATTCTATCCTTAGTATCACAGTTCCTTCCTCACTATCCCCCCCAACACAAATAACACTAATACAAGCTTTACCCTCAAAACAGTTTCCACCACTTCAATCAAAAGCATGCTCTCCAAACTAAAAACCTCATCAACAGCAGCCAACCAACTCCCCAGCTATTTCTTGAAACTCACAGCAGATGCTATTGCTATCCCAGTCTCCACTCGCATAAACAGATCAGTTGTTGAAAACTATGTGCCCAAACTCTGAAAAATATCATACGTTACACCCATACATAAAGGCGGGACCTCCACTGAACTTAATAACTACACACCCATTGCTTTACTCTCACCCCTGGCCAGAATCCTAGAAAAATGCATCCATACCCAGATGCTAAACTATCTCCTAGACAGCATCATCCTGTCACCTACTCAGCATGGTTTCAGACCTGCCCATAGTACCACTACAGCCCTCCTCTGCTTCACAGATGCAGTAAACCGTCTCAAAAATGAAGGCCTACAAGTGTCAACTCTTTTTTTGGATATGTCCAAAGCATTTGACACAGTCTCACACCAAATCCTGCTAAACAAACTAAACCAATATCGCCTATCAAATTCCACTCTTACCTGGTTCCAAAGCTACTTAACTGATAGGTACCAAGCTGTGAAATGGGAAAATTTTCCCTCTCCTCAGCTGCCCATAACTATAGGAGTCCTGCAGGGTTCTATCTTAGGACCACTACTATTCACAGTCTTCACAAATGACCTCCATACCTCCACACAGCATGGATCTATCATTCAGTATGCAGATGACACTACCTTAATCTGTGCTGCACAAAACATTCCCACCCTCCTGCAAACAACTCAACTAGCATTCTCTGACATTGAAAACTACCTTACTAAAGCCCACCTTATCCTCAATCCAAAGAAAGCTTATAATTATAACCAGTTCTAACAAAAACACTGATAACAGTCAATTTACTATCTACTCCATAAATGCTACTCCAATCACTCCAGTGGCACAGGCTAACCTATTGTGAATAACCATAGACTCCCTCCTAAAATTTGATAGTCATCTCAACTTTACTATTAAAAAAGTACATGCCAAACTGGGATCACTCTTACCGTATCAAACTATTTCTTACCAACAACACAAGATCAGCCATTGCTCGCTCCCAACTTCTATCCACTCTACTATATGCATCTCCCATTCTGACTCTCAACAAAAATGAACTAAGCAAAATGGAAGCCTGCTATAACAGAATTGCCCGCTTTGCTGCAAATTGCTCATATAGAACTCATCACTGTACTGCTTTGAGACAGCTCCACTGGCTTGAACTGCCCAACCTCCTAACTTACAATCAGCTCTGCCTCTGTCATTCTATCTATTACCTCCCCAATAAGTGTCCTGCCCTCAAAAGCCTAGTACAACATCACTCAGCCAAAAGGCCTCTTAGATCATCAACCAAACTACTACTAGAAGTCACCAACAGCTACAATAGCTTTGGAGATGCACTATATAGTAGTTCAGTGACTAAAAAATGTAACTCTGTCCCCACTAGCATTCAAAACACATCATTCAAAGCCTCCTTTAAAGACCTCATCAGGCAACATCTCAAGCAAAGTTGGCAGTGCCATGATTGCTCCCCAGGCTAGTGAAAGTGGATAAGGTATACATACTAGAGTACTTGATAATAGTTTTCTATCTTACTCACAAACACTGGCTAATTTACAATGTATGTACTGTACTTGTGTACTATGTATGTATTCTACCTATGTTCCAAATTTCAGCTGTACACCACAAATCTATTAATTACCTTTGTTTTTAAATTAATATTTTTTTGTTTTGTTCTCTCCACTGTAACTGCTGATGTGCCGCATACCACTGTAAAAACATGTCTTTTGTAATTTGTGTGTATACTGATCATGTCTAACTAAATGTATCTGTAATTTTTCTTTGTGGAGCTTTTCTCCCCGGGCCTCTGCTGAAAAAGGGCCTTTTTGTCTCAGTCAGACACCCACGGTTAACAAATGTAAAATAAATAAATAAATAGTTATATGAAAGGCTTCATGCAGTAGAATGGGAGACAAACCTTCCTGTTTCCTACCTGAGTGCAACAAATGTACCACATCATTTTACTATTGACACAACGTTTTTGTCACCTGTCCTCAGAGTCAAAACATTCAAAAAACAGTGGTGCTTAGCCTTCCCCAAATCAGACCCAGACCCTGCACTAGGTGACCTAGGCAGCTACCTAATGTCCATGTTGGCTGGACCTGAGTTGGCTGGGGGTGCAGCTTCACTATAAAAAAAAAAATGGTAAGTTAAAAAAATCAGCATTAAGACCTCACAAGACAACTTCCTTACCTCACGACTTCTGAAAGTCCCAGAAACCTCAGCATTAAGGAAACATCATAATGTTATCTGTGTGGGAGATTTGAAGCTGACAACATCCATGTGGAGCTACAGAGCAACAGGACTCAGTGTAATGTATATGCAGAGAAGTGATCCATTCTGGTGAATGCACAGCTGTTCTTTCCTTTAGAGCAGATGGGTGGGGGGGGGGGTGCATGGAGGGAAGTGGAGCCCGATTCATTATCATGCCTAGGGCCCCATTTGACCATGATCTGACTCTGCACAAATTTATTTTGTTCTTATTTAAAATAAAATCTTTATTAATGTGATTCAATATATTATATCACAAAAGTTAAAAGCAGGGACATCATAAAGTCACCCTTTATCATTTCCTATACCAGACATAACACATTTGACCAAATACCCCTTCTTACACAAGGACATGTCAATTGTTTTCTACACAACATTGACCTCTTTTTGTCTTGTCTGAAATATTTGTCCTGTCAACACCATTTACATCTCTGTCTTTACAGAGGATCCTTAAATTATTGCTGTATTAATCTTTTGCATGGCCAATAGCAGGCTAAACAGGAAACCCTGCCTGACCCCATAACTGATATACAAATGTTTTCCTATTCTAGACATTCACCAACAGTATATCAACTCTAATATCACATACCAACATGGGAAATTAAGCAAAGTATAATCAAATTTGTAGTCAGCAATTATCTCCTAAAGTGTGACAATAGCAGACGTTGCCAGATGCTTTCCTGATGTCACAGTGTACAACCCACTCTCCATTTTCTCATAAACTGACCCTCAAGAATAGTTTTGATATTCTTTCCTGTAATAAATGCTTTTACCTGCTCCTCATATCCAAACTGTATGATTTTCATTAAAAAGTTATGGTTAGTGTTTTTATCAGTTAAGTATGCCTCCAGTTATAGAGACCTTACCTGCTACCTTTTTTTACAAATAAACTTTATGCAACTTTATTCAAGATCCTATAAACACAACTGAAACCAAACAGTCAGGATCGCTGTGAAAATATACAGCTTGTCTTCGTCTAGTCCCTTGTAAAATCCCTAACGCAGACCAGCCCCCACTGCACTTATCTTGTATTTGGAGTGTGGTGATTATGTTCCAAAACAGTGGAAAATATAGGATAGTCAATCAGCTTTCTGACATCAGAAAGATGCTTAACAATGTTTGGTTAAGCACACCTCATTGCTGTTAAATTCTAGTTTCATGTAAGAACATTAACATATGTCAATGACCATCACAGAACAGTAGTGAGAGCCACAAAAAGTTTTAAGGCATTAAACACTTTATTCAGATCATGTACCTATTTTTGGCCAAATTAAGCACTTAACTCATTTTAAAAAGATTTGTGCTTCCTCCACAGCTCTATGGTGGCTGCTGCCTGTGTGGCAGCTGTTACGTGTGGCAGTGGCAAGTACTTTACAGCTTTCAAAGCTGTAAAACACTTAGCACTCCTATACTTTGTTTCTTTAACTGTTCTATTACATGGAGAGATGATATGCAGCAGCTCCTAGATGTTACACAACTGCTGTAACGTTCTGAGAGTACACAATGCAGTCCAGTGTTCTCTATTATCTCCCATATATGTAATCAGTCCTTCGTTCCATGGCCATGACTGTGATTCTGTGAATTTTGATCTTTATATAGGAAAATACTGTAATGAAGATGTGTGTGCATGATTTACATATACTGTAGAGTAATGAAGACATTAGAGTAATGAAGACGTGGGTGTATGATGAAGACGTGTGCATGATTTGCATTTTGGAAAACAAGCTTGAGATGAAGTCAGCACTTTATAAAATGTATCTATAAAAACAATGAATGCAAGATGAAGCCATGAGTCACAGTGTTTCTGTTCAAACAAATCAATTTCATTTACAAAGTTTAATGACTGCATTTCAGACTTCAAAATAATTGCTGAGGGAAAAATCCAGCAGAGCACTTGTAAGAGAGTAGAGGATGTTTTTATTTAACATTTAATTTAACATTGATCTTTTAATCAGGGAATACCAGTAAGAAGAAGTTCTTCTTTTGGGGGGCAGTTAACCAGGAGCTGTGTTTCAGTTTAAGTGAGTTGATCAGAGTCAAACTGACCCCTTGCCCATTCTACATTGGTAAAAATATCAGAAGCCATGTGAAACTGTCTTCCTCTGCCAAGAGAGTGCTCCTAGATTTCTGAATACTGTTGTACAGTTGCAGTGTTAACACCCACACAGTCACATTTTCTGTGGGGTTGATGCGATTAAAGCAAAGTACAGAGCAGCAGTCCTGTTGTTCGTTTCATTTTGCAGGCAGACTGCATGTTAGGCATACAAATTGAATGAGAATTGACGTTTGCTACTGTTCACTCTACCAAATTCAGCATGCTTTTTCTTTCTGAATACAAACTGTACATTCATCTCCTCAGCACTGCAGCATTTGCAGTGTAAGAAATCTACACATGCTATGTATTTTGCATGTAAGAAAAAAAATCACATAATAAGGGTTACATAAGTATGCAATGATTTTGAAGCATAGCAAACAGTAACCTTATTAACTGCTAGTATCAAGGTGACAGAGATTACCAACACAAAGCAGAAAGGTCTGTATGTGATACGTATCCATGCAGCTGGTTTATTTTGTTTCACTAATAGCTTATATTGTGCCACATGCAGTTAAGAAAGGGAAGTGTACAACAAAAGGTGACACACTCCAGGCTGGTGCATTGTTTTGTTTACTCAAAACAGCAATACTAGAAATAGCCATTTTAATCTCTCAGGTATAAGAGAACACACTGGAACAGAAAGTTTATATTCCATTACAGTTAAGTAGGTGCAAATTAATTTATTTTACATTTGTTGACTGGGGAAGTTTTTTCACTGGAGGCCTGAAAAGCATCAGAATATGTAATACAATTAAAATCTTTTAAGTTATATCAGGCAGAATGCAATTAAATCAATTTTATATTGTCAAGCATTCTGTATGCAAGAACATCCCTACCACATTTTTTTGTGTTTTCTAGTCACTCAGAAAGATTGCATAGTCTACACTTTGTGGTAAGCTTTAAGAATCTACCTCAATATTTAAATCTTCAAGAAAATCAGTAGGAAAACTAAAATTAAGAAGAAGGTGTGAGTTATGCTTGTGTTGTCTGTTTACTCAGAATGGTGTACACTTAGTTAATGAAGCCCAAGGAAGATAGTAATTACACATAGAGCAGTAAGGCATCTTATACTAATTATACTCTGTAGAGTAACTATACATACAGCAGTAAGGCTTCTTATATGAATTATACACTGTACAGTAACTATACGTGCAGCAGTAAGGCTTCTTATATGAATTATACTCTGTACAGTAACTATACATACAACAGTAAGGCTTGTTATACTAATTACACTCTGTATAGTAACTATACATACAATAGTAAGGTTTCTTATACTAATTATAATCTGTACAGTAACTATACATGCAGCAGCAAGGCTTCTTACACTAATTACACTCTGTATAGTAACTATACATGCAGCAGTAAGGCTTCTTATACTAATTACACTCTGTATAGTAACTATATATACAGCAGTAAGGCTTCTTATACTAATTACACTCTGTATAGTAACTATACATACAGCAGTAAGGCTTCTTATACTAATTACACTCTGTATAGTAACTATACATACAGCAGTAAGGCTTCTTATACTAATTATACTCTGTACAGTAACTGTACATGCAGTAGTAAGGCTTCTTATATGAGTTATACGCTGTACAGTAACTATACGTACAGCAGTAAGGCTTCTTATACTAATTACACTCTGTATAGTAACTATACATACAGCAGTAAGGCTTCTTATACTAATTATACTCTGTACAGTAACTATACATGCAGTAGTAAGGCTTCTTATATGAATTATATGCTGTACAGTAACTATACGTACAGCAGTAACGTTTCTTATACTAATTATACTCTGTACAGCAGCTATACATGCAGCAGTAAGGCTTCTAATAGTAATTATATTCTGTAGAATAACTATACATACAGTAGTAATGCTTATTATACTAATTACACTGTGTACAGTAACTAAACATAAGGCAGTATGGCTTCTTATACTAATTACACTCTGCACAGTAACTATACATACAGCAGTAAGGCTTATTATACTAATTACACTCTGTACAGTAACTATACGTACAGCAGTAAGGTTTCTTATGCTAATTATACTCTGTGCAGTAACTATACATACAACAGTAAGGCTTGTTATACTAATTACACTCTGTATAGTAACTATACATACAATAGTAAGGTTTCTTATACTAATTATACTCTGTACAGTAACTATACATGCAGCAGCAAGGCTTCTTACACTAATTACACTCTGTATAGTAACTATACATGCAGCAGTAAGGCTTCTTATACTAATTGCACTCTGTATAGTAACTATAGTAACTATACATACAGCAGTAAGGCTTCTTATACTAATTACACTCTGTATAGTAACTATAAATACAGCAGTAAGGCTTCTTGTACTAATTACACTCTGTGCAGTAACTATACATACAGCAGTAAGGCTTCTTATACTAATTATACTCTGTACAGTAACTGTACATGCAGTAGTAAGGCTTCTTATATGAGTTATACGCTGTACAGTAACTATACGTACAGGAGTAAGGCTTCTTATACTAATTACACTCTGTATAGTAACTATACATACAGCAGTAAGGCTTCTTATACTAATTATACTCTGTACAGTAACTATACATACAGCAGTAAGGCTTCTTATACTAATTATACTCTGTACAGCAACTATACATGCAGCAGTAAGGCTTCTAATAGTAATTATATTCTGTAGAATAACTATACATACAGCAGTAAGGCTTCTTATACTAATTACACTCTGTACAGTAACTATACATACAGCAGTAAGGCTTCTTATACTAATTATACACTGTACAGTAACTATACATGCAGCAGTAAGACTTCATATACTAATTATACTCTGTACAGTAACTATACATGCAGCAGTAAGGCTTCTTATACTGATTATACTCTGTACAGTAACTATACGTAGAGCAGTAAGGCTTCATAGGGTAGTATTAGTATTAGGCTAACTGCCCTTGCGAGCCATTTTAAACCTAGCCAGGTATCCCTTGTAAGACTCAAACCCTGCACCTTGTGTTGTAAGGCAAACACCTTAACCATTAGGCCACCCTCCCAACTATCATATACTAATTATACTCTGTACAGTAACTATACATGCAGCAGTAAGGCTTCTAATAGTAATTATATTCTGTAGAGTAACTATACATACAGCAGTAAGGCTTATTATACTAATTACACTCTGTACAGTAACTATACATACGGCAATATAGCTTCTTATACTAATTACACTCTGTACAGTAACTATACATACAGCAGTAAGGCTTCTTATGCTAATTATACTCTGTGCAGTAACTATACACAGAGCAGTAAGGCTTCTTATACTAATTACACTCTGCACAGTAACTATACATATAGCAGTAAGGCTTCTTATACTAATTATACTCTGCACAGTAACTATACGTACAGCAGTAAGGCTTCATATACTAATTATACTCTGTACAGTAACTATACATGCAGCAGTAAGGCTTCTTATACTGATTATACTCTGCACAGTAACTATACGTACAGCAGTAAGGCTTCTTATACTGATTATACTCTGCACAGTAACTATACGTACAGCAGTAAGGCTTCTTATACTGATTACACTCTGCACAGTAACTATACGTACAGCAGTAAGGCTTCTTATACTGATTATACTCTGCACAGTAACTATACGTACAGCAGTAAGGCTTCTTATACTAATTACACTCTGCACAGTAACTATACGTACAGCAGTAAGGCTTCTTATACTGATTTTGCTCTGCACAGTAACTATACGTACAGCAGTAAGGCTTCTTATACTGATTATACTCTGCACAGTAACTATACATGCAGCAGTAAGGCTTCTTATACTGATTATACTCTGCACAGTAACTATACGTACAGCAGTAAGGCTTCTTATACTGATTACACTCTGCACAGTAACTATATGTACAGCAGTAAGGCTTCTTATACTTATTGTACTCTGCGCAGTTACTATACGTACAGCAGTAAGGCTTCTTATACTGATTATACTCTGCACAGTAACTATACATACAGCAGTAAGGCTTCTTATACTGATTATACTCTGCACAGTAACTATACGTACAGCAGTAAGGCTTCTTATACTGATTATTTATTTATTACATTTGTTAACCGGGTTATGTCCAACTGGGCCAGTAGCCCATTTTCAGTGGAGGCTCAGGAAGAAAAGCTCCACAAGCAATAACAAAGCTTACAATAAAATAATGTTATGATACAGTAATCCGAACAGAGTACAAACAACAGTGTACACAAGTATAGCGAGTCTCAAGTGGAAAGACAAGCCATTGTAAACTTGTACAGCATACAAATTACAAAAACAGTGTGTGCAATATAAATTCAGAGGCAGCATGCATATAAACACTGAGATAATGACAGGGAGTTAATTACCATTCCAAGTGCGTGTACGGTAAGGGGTGGAGTCCAAGAATCTGTGTCCATCAATGAAACAGTGTGAAAGCTGTTATAAGTCAGCAGAGTTTGCAGAGAGATGGAGGGAGTATAGTAGGGGGGTTAGAGTAGAGGATAAGGAAAGGTATAGGGAGGCAGTTAGCCTGGAGAATAGCAGGAACACAGCCAGTGTTCGGCTAGGTAGATCTTCAGGAGTTGTTTGAACTCGTGGTGCTGAGGATGTTGTGTGATGGGTTGTGGAAGAATGTTCCCCAATTTGGCAATTTTGTGGGAGCAAAGTGGCAGTTGTGAGATCGGGAGACCTTTAGCATTAGGTTGTTGGAGGATATGAGGAAGCAGGTATTAGTACTAGTTTGGACAAGGCTAGAGAGAGCAGGGCAATTACTGTGTTGGTAGATTATTTTGTGGACCATGGCCATTTGGTTGAGTAATAAAAGATTAGGGAGTTCTAGCAAGGTGAGCTGGGAGAGGGCAGTGCAGTGGTGAGTCCTGTATGGGTGATTAGTGGCAAACTTGGCGATTTTGTTGTAGCAGGATTCCAGGTTATTGAGCTCTGACTTATGTAGGATTGTGAATATGTGAGATGCACATAGGAGGGTGGAAAGCAGGTATGACCGAGCAGTGGCTTGTTTGGCACTCTGAGTAAGGCATGGTTTATCCCTAAAAAGGGTGCCAAGTTTGGCATAAACTTTCTTGACAGTCAGAGAAATATATCTGTTGAATTTTAGATATTCGTCTATTGTGACTCCTAGAAGTTTAGTCTGGCTAGTGGGTTCTATTTTGCTTCTGTTTAAGGACAGGATTGTTAGAGGAGACTGATCAGGTTTGGATATTTTATTTCTGAAGGCTATCATCTTAGTTTTGTTATGGTTAAGTAGAAGTTGATGCTCTGAGAGGTATTTTTCAATGTCCTGAAAGGAAGTTTGCATTTTTATTTGTAGGTCTTGTGGTGAGGGAGCTGAGAATATAAGTGTGGAATTATCTGCATACTGGACAGTGTGGGCCAGTTGAGTTGCTGAGCTGAGGTTGTTAGTAAAGATGGCAAAGAGGAGGGGACCAAGAATGGAACATTGGGGTACACCGACTGAGATGGGGAGTAGGGGAGGAGATACTGTTTTCCCATTTAGTTGCTTGCTGACAATTGGAAAGATAACTATGAAACCAGGCTAGGGATGCAGTAGTGAGGCCAAAAGGTGAGAGTTTGTCTATAAGTAGTTGGTGATAAATGGTGTCAAAGGCTTTGGACATATCAAGAAATATAGAAGAGCTAGAGTGACCTCCATTTAGAAGATGATTAATGGTGTTGGTGAAAGATAATAGAGCTGTACTAGTACTATGTTTAGGTCTAAAGCCATGATGAGAGCTAGATTGCAGGTTGTGACTAAGGAGGTGGTGAAGGAACTCATTGAAGATACATTTTTCTAAGATTTTTGCCAGGGCGAAGAGGATAGCTATGGGACGGCAGTTGTTTACTTCACTGGAGGGTCCACCTTTGTGAAGGGGAATGATGTGTGATACCTTCCAGAGAAGAGGAATGTATTGTTTTGTAATGGAACGATTGATTAAGATAGATATTGGGTAGGGGATAGAAGGTGCAGCAATTTGTAGAAATTCTTTAGGAAGTTGGTTGGCGGCAAAACAGCAAAGTTTTCGCTCGGTTAGAAGTTTTTATTTTTATGTAGCTAGTTTGAATGCTATTAAAAGTGAGGGGTTGGGGTTGTCTGGGATAGCAGTGGGAAGGGAAAGTGGATGGATGATCTGGGAATGTAGTAGGGTGGTTATGGAATTAACAAAACAGTGGGAGTTAAATTGAGTAGCTATAGGGTCAGTGTTGTTAGAAGAGACAGGGGCAGGGGTATGACTGGGGCTAAGGAGATATTTAAAGGTTTACCAGAATTTTGGGGGGTTATTTAGGTGTTGTTGACAGGTTTGGAAGTAGGTTTGCTTGTCCTTTTTCATTTGTTTCTTAGCTAAACTCTGAAGCTGTTTATATACTAAGAGGTTGGATGTATCTTTGGTAGTCTGGTAAGCTGACCATGCTTTATCTCTACGTTTAATTAGTATTTTGGTGTCATTTGATAGCCAAAGTAGGTGCTTGGCTCTTGGTCATATTTTTCTGTTGTGGAAAAGGCTATTAAGTATGTTAAGGAAGGAGTTGTTAAAAAATTGGACAGCCAGGTCTAGTTGGAGGTATTTAAGTGGTGACCAGTCGCATTGTTGAAGTAATAGGTTAAAGGTACAATGCTATTCTGTAGAGGCCGAGGTAGTGTGTATGCCACTGACTATAACACAGCAAGATATAATATGTAAAGCAGGTAGTACAGTAACCGTACATACAGCAGTAAAGATTCTTATACTGATTATACTCTGTACAGTAACTATACATACAGCAGTAAGGCTTCATATAATAATTATACTTTGTACAGTAACTATGCACTCAGCAGTAAGGCTCCATATACTAATTACACTCTGTACAGTAACTATACACACAGCAGTAAGGCTTCTTATACTAAGTATACTCTGTACAGTAACTATACACACAGCAGTAAGGCCTCATATACTAATTATACTCTGTGCAGTAACTATACACACAGCAGTAAGGCTTCTTATACTAATTACACTCTGTACAGTAACTATACACACAGCAGTAAGGCTTCATATAATAATTATACCTTGTACAGTAACTACATGTACAGCAGTAAGGATTCTTATACTGATTATACTCTGTACAGTTATAGTTAAATAAATGGGTCTATATCACATTGTTGAAGTCTTATAACTTTGAACACGTAATGTTCGAACCATTATATTCGAAGTTACAAAACTTCGACTATGGATAAAAAAAAAAACAACAGAAAACAAAATAAACTGTTTTAAGCAGGGGGCACACTCCCCACTACTTAAATATACCAACTCCGAGATCACACCCCATTGAACAAAATGTTTACCTCCGCTTATGGAGATTTCATTTGAAACGCTCAAACTTTTACAAATTCGAACCTATGGTCTCGACCATATGAGGTTTGAACTTGTAAAAGTTCAACTACGTGATAGGAACCCAAATAAATAGCTATGCAGTAGGATAGATATCAGAGTACGGAGTACTGAGTAATTTACAAAGGGTAGATAGCAAAAGGCTGATTTAATTATATCATATAAATGAAATGAGTGGTAAAAGCGTTAACAGAGACATAGGTAGAAGGTGGGATGGGTGATGACAGAGGTATAGTTGGTAACAGAGTAAAGGAGAGCAGAGGCACAGTACAAGATGAGGAAGACGCACAGATGTTGCACGTATCCTGAAGATGTACAACTACTGAGCCAGGATGTTGAGAGGTGTTTTACTAGATGTACTTTGAATGTTTGTTGGTTTTCAAGAAGCCTGAGAGCAATTGGGAGGGCATTCCAGAGGGTAGCTACAGAGTGAGTATAAGGGGTACCAGTGGGCTTTAGTGACAGGCAGGAGGAGTCTGTCTTTTGAGCAAAGAGTTTTGCTAGGGCGATAGTGTTGAAGCATGCATTTTAGTGCTGGATACTTATCAGGGTATTATATTAGGGGAAGAGCTAGCAGTCGCTAACTATAGTGGGGGTGATGTGGGAGTTCAGTCCAATTTAGTTGTTTAAAGGCAGAATAGTGATGAGTTCTAAAGGGGCCCTTTGCAGCAGAGTGAGCTGTTTTATTTTAACATTGTTCCAGCTTTGTTTGTGCAGATGTTTGTAGGTTAGTAAAGAGAGGAGAGGCATACAGTAGGGAAGATAAAAGGTAGGATTTAGCTGTGTTTTTTCCATGTCTGTATGTTAGGTCGGGTTTTGCTGTCTACAGAGTCCGAGGTTTTTGGTGGATTTTTTTTTTTTTTTTTTTTAGTAACAGTTTGGAAATGTAGATCAAATTTTAAGTTATCATCAATGGTGACTCCCAGGAGTTTGATGTTACTGACCTACTCAATCAGAGTGTTATTTAATGAAGTGATTTTGACAAGAGTTTTGGCTTCGGAGAATGTTTTATGGGTGAAAGGTAATAATTTTGTTTTTTTGGGGTTAAGTAGGAGTTATGAATTGTCTAGCCAGGATTCTATAGATATAAATGATTCTTGAATAATTTCTAGAAGTTTTTGTAGGTTAGAGGCTAAGCAGATGAGTGTAGAATCATCTGCATATCGAACAAATGTGACATGCTTCAAAACAGTGCGTAGATCATTTATAAATACGTTAAAGAGGAGGGGTCCAAGTGTGGAACCTTTTGACACTCCTACTGCAGTGGGTAGAAATGAGGATTACCATCGCTGCCATTTGACTGCATGGAATCTATCTGCTAGTAGATGTTAAAACAGTAGGGGATGAGGGGGAGACACCTATGGAGGAGACTTGTAGTAATAGTTTATGCTGTGAGATGGTGTCAAATGCTTTGGACAGGTCTAGGAATAAGAACAATACCAGGTTTCTGGTGTTTCTGTTTTTATTAATGATATCAGCAAAGTGAAGTAGGGCAGTAGTGATGCAATGGTTGGGACAAAAATCAAGTTATGTGGTGGAGAGAAGATTGTTTATGGTAAGACACATTTTAGACAATGGTGACAGAATGGCAACTGGTCTGAATTCAGAGTAGTCAGCAAAGGGTCCTCCATTATGAAGAGGAAGTGTATGCCTTTTTTCAAATGGCTGGGACATGAGACTGCAGAAGATAACACCTTGCAAGGTGTTACAGCACAGGGCATGACAATTCTTCTGAAAAGCTGTAACACTCTGCGTTCCTGAGGCTAACTTTGTATGTGTGGCTGCCTGTACATCAGATATGCAGGAAAGCATTACCAGCCATGTATGGTAGTGCTTTGTGTACAACTTCCATGGAACAGTGGTCTCTGCATTCACTAGCTGAAGCCCACTAAGACCCTCAGTTTGAAAGTGATCAGGATGTGGACCAACTAAAGCCTCACAGGAAGAACTAAGTCCACCTAAAACCAAAATGATTTTTGATGGTCAAAACACTCAGAAGTATAATCTTCCTTCTCTACAAATGCATACATTGAATGGATCATTTGGTGATCCTGTTACATTGAATGGATCATTCAGTGATCCTGTTACATTGAATGGATCATTCGGTGATCCTGTTGCTAAAATAAATATCTTGGTGCTTATGGTGATCAGAACCTAAAATGTCATGCATAATCCAAACTCATATAATTAATGATGACTCTACAGAGCTGAATTATAGCAGAGTTCTGAAGTCGGGTTCAGTTTTGCCAGAAGCAACTTCTTGCCTAAGTTACTGTAGAGCAGAATCCTTTGTGCCATTCTTCCTTCAGACACGTTTAATAGGTCTTAACGTGCTTATCTTCACATTGCTAAATCTACCTTCACCTCTTTTTGAAGGGAAGACCAAAGTACTTGTCTCAAGACAATATGGTGGCTGGAATCTCTCAATAAATTGAACGTGAGTGACTCAGTGCTCTGGGTAACACAGGGTGACTTAACTCCTAGTTTGCAGTCCGCAGCTTTTCTATCCAGAGGTCTTGGCTCCCTGCTTATAGAGCTGAGAAGAAAATAAATAAAAGGAGAGGTCTCAGCACTGAGCACGGAGGTGCACTGATGATCGCTTTCATACTTTGTGATGAAGTGCCTGTAACTCACACTGTGTGGCTTCTGTCTTTCATCCAGTTTGCTATCTATCAACATTACCACAAATAGATCATTGTTTAAAGCATTTAGCTTTTGTATGATGTCATAAAGGGGTGTAGAGTCAAAGGCTTTGGCCAGGTCAAAATATGTCATGTCCACTGCATGGCCTCCATTATCGACTTCTGTAACACATTCAAAGGATCTATTATTCAAAAAGCCAAATTGCAGTTCATGAGATCAGTCACAAGTTCCATGGCTTTGCGGATGAGGCTGATATGTCTCTAATTACTTGGGTCAGTTGCAAAGCTAACACTATGGAAAGGCTACTCCAATGTAGTGCACCCCTTATCAGGGACAAAACCAGTAGTTAGACTAGGATTAAAAGCTTAAGGAGTGAGTCTGCAAGGGCCCGTATAACACCATTAAGCAACCGGGTATATTAAGTGCCATGGAGGGAGTATGTTTGGTCTTGGTTAGAACTTTCAGTAAATGATCTTTAGAGATAAATGGGAGAGTAAAGAATTCAGATATTTTGGGGCTTTGAATAGAAGCCTCTGATGTAAAGTCGGCACTAAATTTGTTTAGTTAATCTCTTTTGAGTTGAGTAGGAGGTGCCATTGTGAATAATTTCAGAAAAATGCAGGGTATGTTTTTTTTTTTTTTAGTTTTCCTTATAATTATCTTTGGTGCTGTGTCTAATACTGCAAAAAATGAGTATAAATACAGAGAAACAGTACAACAAAGAAAAAAATAAAATGAAAAACATGACAGTGAGAAAGAAAACAGGGCAAAAACAGCACTGGCTAGTATGACACAGCACAAAAACTGTCAACGGAGCAATGGTGATAGAAATGCCTGGAGAACCTCTATGGTAGGATCATGTGACATTACAAAGAAATATGACTGGCTGTGTCCCATGATGGCTTTGCATGGTTACAAATGTTAACCAGAGTGTGTGTGCATGTGTGTGTGCATGTGTGTGCACGCGTGCATGTGTGTGTGTGTGTGTGTGTGTGTGTGTGTGTGCGCGCGTGTGTGTGTGTGTGTGTGTGTGTGTGCGCGCACATGCAATGGACAATGAAGCAAAGAAGAATAAAAAATATACTTGTTTTCCTGCCTTTCTAAGCTAGTATAGTCCAGTTTTCAGGTTAGTGCTGAATTCAGGGCTGTGTTACAAAGCTCTGTGTTTGCCCATACCTTACATGGATAGAAGGAGGTTTCTCTGTTCACCTGTGAGAGAGGGGAGCTCTGAGCAGCCTATCTGTCCCTGGAGGAGTGGTTTCTGCCCAGAAATTAGTAGTTTATTGGCCATTTTGAGCTAATTTCTATCTCTTTCATTTCCCTGCTATAAAACCCAGATTTGCAATGTTTTTGCACTTGTATTCCACTCAACAAGCTCCTGCCTGGTGCCCTGCAGAGTTTTACAGCAGCAGAGAGAGAAAAGAGTGACTTTGGAGGGATTACGTATCATTTTTCTGCATTTCCTTGCTGCCTTTAGCTAATAATGCCTAAAACGCCGATTATTTAGAGTTTCTGTTATTTAAAAAGCTTGTTTCAGCTACATATTGTACTTATTTTACTGCCTGCACTTTAACAAAGTAGTTTTTGTGTTTAAATTACCTGTTTAACTGTTGTAGGCGACACACTCAAGTGTGATAGCCATTTCTGGGCATTTAAAGTGTTTATTTGATTGTATCTGCTTTATTTTCTGAAAAAAAAAACAAGAAACAAAAAAAAACTTGTTTTCCCACCTTTCTAAGCTAGTATAGTCCAGTTTTCAGGTTAGTGCTGAATTCAGGGCTGTGTTACAAAGCTCTGTGTTTGCCCATACCTTACGTGGATAGAAGGAAGTTTCTCTGTCCACATGTGAGAGAGGGAGCTTTGAGCAGCCTATCTCTCCCTGGAGGAGTAGTTTCTGCCCAGAAATTAGTAGTTTATTGTCCATTTTGGGCTAATTTCTATCTCTTTCATTTCCCTGCTATAAAACCTGAATTTGCGAGGTTTTGTGCTCCAAGCAGCACCGGTTAGCTAGGGTATAACTATTCCCGGCTCCACAAAGTCTACTTTTCAATTTTTCCCTTGGAACTAAACAAACTTTCATCTTAAGCACTCAAACCATTCACTTCTCAGCCCATCACTTGCTCAAAACTCATAGCAAGCACTAATAAACCTTAGCACTAGATGCCCCTATACTGTAGAGAAGGACAAGGCTCTCTATTCGCCCTTACCAGCCAATCAGTAAAACAGGTCACTGTACCTATCCAGGCATGTCCAAAGGGCAGTTTTAGGTGTACTCTCCTGTCCAACTGGTGAATCTGGGCATTTTGAGGCAATGTTACAACTGCCTCATGTACACAGACAACCCTCTCCTCCTACCACCAAACACTAATACATGCGCGAGATGCAATTATACAGCCAAACTGGAGGCTAAGCTCTCTCAATCCAAGACTGGACCAGGCAGTCAAGAGGAGAAGGGAATTACTTGCATCAGAACACCAGTCTCACATAGACCTATGAAACCAGCATCAGCAAAAAACACACATAAATACATGAAAACATACCAGGAGGCTCTAAATAAAAATCTGCAAAAGCAACAGAGACCTCCAAAGCAGACATCCAAGCAACCTCCACCCCCCCCAACACAAACCATGAAACACATACTTCACAAAACCAGTGTGCCATGCAATCACAGCCCTTAAGGCAAAATAACATACCCAACACACTAGTAATAGGTGACTCTATAGTCAGGCACACTGACATCCCACTCACTAGGCTGAACAAGAAGAAGGGTACTGTTAGCTGCCTGTCGGGTGCCAGGATCCACCACATAACACAAGCACTCAGGTCACTCCAAAACAAGTACAAATATGACTCTATCATTGTCCATGTTGGTGTGAATGACATGAGCCGTACCTCCCTGGACTACATGAAAAGAGACATAGAAGAGCTCTCTGATCACATAGCCCAGGCCGGTATGACCCTGACCTTGAGTAGCATCCTGCCCTCACCAAGAATGATACCACGGTGTAAAGAAAAAATTATCAATTTCAACAATTGGCTAAGCTTTTGGTGTCATTCAAAGGGGATCCAGTGTCTGTTAGATTGGGATGACATGATCAACAAGCCACGCTGCTTCATTAGAGACGGCTTGCACCTGTCACCCTTAGGCTTTCGAATACTGGCCAAGGCTCTTGCCACCCCCATAGTGCCTTTTTTTAGGTAAGGCTCAAAAGACAAACCCACCACCGTAAATACCACAAGTAACAAAAAAACTGAGGGTAATGCTGCTCAATGCCAGAAGTCTAAACCTCAAAATTCATGCATTCCAGGCACTCCTCAGTATGGAGAAAATTGATATATGTGTAGTAACAGAAACCTGGTTAAAGGCTCCAGAGAGCACCCCAGCACTACCAGGCTACAACTCATACCATACATTTTGGCCACAAAACCCAGACTGAAATACAAAAGGTGGGGGCGTATCCATATTCATCAAGGATACCCACACCTCCAGGTTAGTGGCACAGCACGATGCTTCAGAGATCATCCACGTGCAACTAACAACGGGCAAAACTGCAATTCAAATTGTAGCTTGCTACAGATCACCCACCATGTCCCAGGACCCCCATTCTGCATTTCTGGAAACATTGGGAAACATAAAGGTCCTACCAAACACCCTGATATTGGGCAATTTCAATTACCCAAACATTAACTGGGAGAACTACTGAAGTACTAACTCCCTTGCCCAACATTTCCTAGAATGTATAAACTCAAATGCCCTGGATCAACTGGTCAACACCCCCACCAGAGGTGACCACATATTGGATCTGGTCATCACCAACATGGGTGACCGGTGTTCCACACCGGAGGTCACAACCTCACTGGTTAGATCTGACCATAAACTAATCACTCTGGATATCCACATTCTGCCCCCAACCCCAGTCAAAGAAACCACCATGAAAAACATTTTAAAAGCAAACTTCACGTTACTTAAGATCAAGGTGGAAAGTTTCAAAGCCCCCATGCTAAAGGATAACACTGTCCAAGCTGCAGAATCCTTTACAAATGCACTCTACGGTCAACTACAAGAATGTATGGATTGTGCTATCCCAAGCAAAACCATGACTCACTCCTCCAAGAAAAGGAAACCAGTCTGATGGACCCCTGCCATAAACAAACTATACAATAGAAGGAGGAAACTAGTACAGAAAAGAGTAAAATCCCAAGAAGGTAAGACATCCCTGATCAGTATCAGCAAGAAACTACGATCCCTCATAAAATCATCCAAGGCTAGCTTTGAAAGAAAAATTGCCAAGTACTCCAAAGATAACCATAAGGCATTCTTTAGCTATGTCAAGAATCTAACTGGCAATTCTCAGATCTCCTCGGAGTTATTGCAAAACGGCACAAAATACACTGAACCGACCGATATCGCCAACATCCAGGCAGGCAGGTTCAGTGCAAACTTCACCCCCCTTTCACCCCCAAAAGGGCCCATTACCATACTAGAAGAATGCAGTGTCCCTGAAATCACAGACACTCAGGTTAAAACAGCGCTCTCCAAAGCCAAAAACACAGCATCAATGGGACCGGACGGTGTCCCAGGCTGTGTTCTACACAAGCTCAAAGATGAACTAACTCCTCACCTAAATACACTGTTCAAACTCAGCCTCTCCACAAGCTACATGCCCATAGAGTGGTGCACAGCAACAGTTATTCCGCTACTACACAAAGGTGGAGTCACAACAGACCCCGGGAACTATCACCCTATAGGCCTGACCAGCTTGGTCTGCAAGGCTATGGAGCGCATCATCATGGATCTCATTAACAGAGACATTGGGAACCTTCAAACACTGGACCCTACCCAGTTCGGCTTTGTTAAGGGCAGATCATGCCTCCTAAACCTGGCGGGCTTCTTTGAGACAGTTACCAAGGCTATAGATGAGGGAAAGGTGGTCCACACAGTCTACCTAGACCTCGCAAAGGCCTTCGACACCATTCCCCATTCTGGTATTATAGACAAGCTCACCAGCCTGAACATAAACCTTTACGTCATGAGATGGGTTGCCAACTGGTTCATGGACAGAACCCTCATGGTAAGAGTTGCAGGAGCTAGGTCTGACTTTAAACCAGTTACAAGTGGCATTCCGCAGGGCTCAGTCCTAGGACCCCTCCTGTTCAGCATATACTTCTCAGAGGTACAGGCAAGCAGAGGAGGTCTATGGCTGACCAGATTCACAGATGACTGCAAACTAGGGGCTATAAATGACTCTCCAGCTGACACAGACATCCTCCAAAAGGGTCTCACTAAGACAGATGCCAGGTGTCAAAACCATGGCCTCAAGCTAAATGCCAAAAAGTGCATAGTCATCCCCTTTGGAAAAAACAAAGTGCCCACAAACTACCACATAGGTGGTAGCCCGCTAAATACTGAAGATGTATTAAGGGATATGGGGACCCAAGTAGATAGTAATCTCTCCTTTGATAATCACATTGCCAAAGTGGTTAGAAAATCCTTCTGTGTGGCCCAACTAATCACAAATGGGTTTGCATCCAGATCAAAAGAGGTCATTGTGCCCCTCTACACATCACTCATCAGACCCATCATAGAGTACAACTCCCCATTTGGGATGTACCTTACAAGACACCTGCAACAGCTGGAAAGACCACAGAAGTACCTCACCCAGAGGATCACTGGCCTCAAACAGATGCCCTATGCAGCTTAACTGAAGAAACTCCAGCTGTACTCGGTTGCATACCGCCTACTCAGAGGTGATCTATGCCTGACATACAAGGCTATGTCCAACCCAGAATTGATGGACATGCTCCACCTAAATAAAACCATATCTTCTCGAGCCACATGCTCTAGGGATCTAAACCTCACCACAACAATAAATAGGACATGCTGGAGGGATAGATTCCTGTCCCAGAGACTTCCCATGCTCTGGAACAAGATTCTAATCTACATTAGGCAGAGCTCCTCGCTAACACTCTTCAAGAGAAACCTTTACGAGTGGATGGGAAATAGAATGTTTACCCTGGGGATCAATGGCTCTGCTGGACAGAGGCACAGGGAACTAATCTAAGAGGGCGGTGAAAGCCAACACAATTCCGGCTAGGCTTATAAATGCCTTCAGGCAGATAGCCTACCTATGAACCTATGAACCTAAATAACCAAACTGTAAAAATGAAATATACAGCTGCATGGAAAACAAATAACTGTGGAGAATAGGCAATGAACAAGTAATTACATCTGTAATTTTAGCTGGAAAGGTATGCCTCACCCCAGTGATATGCAGCTTCATTACAGCTGTAGCACCTAGCCACCGCAGTGATATGCAGCTTCATTACAGCTGTAGCACCTAGCCACGCAGTGATATGCAGCTTCATTACAGCTGTAGCACCTAGCCACCGCAGTGATATGCAGCTTCATTACAGCTGTATCACCTAGCCACCGCAGTGATATGCAGCTTCATTACAGCTGTAGCACCTAGCCACGGCAATGATATGCAGCTTCATTACAGCTGTAGCACCTAGCCATGCAGTGATATGCAGCTTCATTACAGCTGTAGCACCTAGCCACCACAGTGATATGCAGCTTCATTACAGCTGTAGCACCTAGCCACCGCAGTGATATGCAGCTTCATTACAGCTGTAGCACCTAGCCACCGCAGTGATATGCAGCTTCATTACAGCTGTAGCACCTAGCCACCGCAGTGATATGCAGCTTCATTACAGCTGTAGCACCTAGCCACCGCAGTGATATGCAGCTTCATTACAACTGTAGCACCTAGCCACCGCAGTGATATGCAGCTTCATTACAGCTGTATCACCTAGCCACCGCAGTGATATGCAGCTTCATTACAGCTGTAGCACCTAGCCACGGCAATGATATGCAGCTTCATTACAGCTGTAGCACCTAGCCATGCAGTGATATGCAGCTTCATTACAGCTGTAGCACCTAGCCACCACAGTGATATGCAGCTTCATTACAGCTGTAGCACCTAGCCACCGCAGTGATATGCAGCTTCATTACAGCTGTAGCACCTAGACATGCAGTGATATGCAGCTTCATTACAGCTGTAGCACCTAGCCACCACAGTGATATGCAGCTTCATTACAGCTGTAGCACCTAGCCACCGCAGTGATATGCAGCTTCATTACAGCTGTAGCACCTAGCCACTGCAGTGATATGCAGCTTCATTACAGCTGTAGCACCTAGGCTCATCCAGGAATGACTAGCACCATGCAGGATAGTGGCATTATGGCTACTACTGCATCACAAAGTGGCAGTCTGTCAAGTGCAACAAGTAGCTATGCAGTGGTCCTCCCAGATCTATCGGACAAGGAACAAAATGTGCCCAACTACTACAAGGGACTCAGCGCTGAGCTGCAGTACTGTGTCCAGAGTAAGTGCATTCAGCATGCAGATGGCAATGTCAAGGAATAACTGCCCTCAAGAAAAGGTAGTAGTGCAGTTACAAATGCATTCAAAGCCACATACTAGTCCATACATCAGGGAATAGACCCAAAATCCCTCATACAGAGCCCACAAACTATGGTCTCCTCTAAAGCACAAGCCTCGATAACTGTCTCTACAGGGAAACCTGCTACAGCGAACAATCACTCCAATCTTGGAATCTCCATAAGATAATCAGAAAACAACAGTGAAGTCACTACGTCCTTTCAGTGGCTGCACTGGGTTATGGCACCAGTGGTAAATGGTGTGTGTGTGTGTGTGTGTGTGTGTGTGTGTGTGTGTGTGTGTGTGTGTGTGTGTGTGTGTGTGTGTGTGTGTGTGTGTGTGTGTGTGTGTGCGTGTGTGTGTGTGTGTGTGTGTGTGTGTGTGTGTGTGTGTGTGTGTGTGTGTGTGTGTGTGTGTGTTAGCGCTCACTCATGCATGGATATATCTGCATATACTTGCTAGCGTATATCGCCATGTATGACTGGATCCCTGATACTCCACAACACACTAGCCCTGTGCAAGCTTATCAAAGGCGCCACCCATGACACCTCCACTGTACAGTGGTAGCGCTGTTCCTACATGCAACTGTGCCTCCACCTGTGCAAATGGTAATAATGACTGCAGCCAGCTCACCCCCTCAGCTCATATGGACTACGTAATGCCTAATGCACAGTATAAGCAGTCCATGCGGTATAATGCATAACGTGTGCATAAATGCATGCATTAGTTTCATGGCTTGTAGCTGTGGACCAGGCTCTGCCCTTTTGCCAGTGCCACAAAATATTGCTGCTACATCTGCCCTGCATTAGAGTCTCTTCCAGCTGCATCTCCTTCCAACTCCTTACCCACCTCTTCTTCCACTATTCAGCAATGTTGGCCAGTGCTATGGTCTCGTCTTGATAGCTCTTTATATAATGCCATGCCGTGTAGCCTGGAATTCACTGGTGTATGTTGTTGAAGTAAATTTCAGTAAAATGGCAGATGCATCTGGCAGTAAAAGCAGGACTTCAGCATTCTAAGCATGCATTCATCAATCTTCAATGTCTGTGCCAGTGTGATATTGTATGTACTCTCCTCCTCTGTCTAGGGTCAGTGGATGGGTCCATCAGCCATGGCTTTGGGGGTGCATGTTGCATCACTTGTAACGCACAGCAGCACACACAGTAATGAGTGGTCTGCCACTTAAATTCATGTCGCTGAACCACTATGAGTTGTAGGGCTGGTAGTGTGGGCCACAGCAAATACATGATCCTGTGGAAAGTTCCCCTACATGAAACAGTAATGTAGTTTGCATGTGTCAGATATGGGAATTATAGGAATTGCCCAGATGGTGTGCAGATGCATTGTGTATAATGCTCTGTGCATTGCACACCATCTGACAAGTAATGGAATGAAAACCCTGCCAGTTCATAGACTAAATTCCAAGTGGACCAGTCACAGCCTTGATCTCAATGTCAGTCCAGTCAATGGCTCACAGAATCTCAGGGAAATGGGTTATGTCATAGAATACCTGCACAGAATCTCAGGGAAATGTGTTATGTCATAGAATACCTGCACAGAATCTCAGGGAAATGGGTTATGTCATAGAATACCTGCACAGAATCTCAGGGAAATGGATTATGTCATGGAATACCTGCATGGTGCCTTTTCAGGGGAATGGGTTATGTCATAGAATACCTGCATGCTGCCTTTCCAGGGAAATAGGTTTTGTCATAGAATACCTGCATGGTGCCTTTTCAGGGAAATGGGTTATGTCATAAAATACCTGCATGGTGCCTTTTCAGGGAAATGGGTTATGTCATAGAATACCTGCACAGAATCTCAGGGAAATGGGTTATGTCATAGAATACTGGCACAGAATCTCAGGGGAATGGGTTATGTCATAGAATACCTGCACAGAATCTCAGGGAAATGGGTTATGTCATAGAATACATGCATGGTGCTTTTTCAGGGGAATGGGTTATGTCATAGAATACCTGCACCCCCCCCCCACTTAAATATTCTAACTCCAAGGTCGCACTACCCAGACAAACACATGAATACACCACCACATGCCTACATCCCCCTCGCACACACACATCACACACAACGCACACTTACACACTAAACCTCTAACCAACACAGTTAAACAGAAATACTTACCTGCCCTTCCACCATACAGCAACACCAGAAGCACGAATTTCAAACTCCCAATAGTCGGGATTTTGAAATTCGTGCTTCTGGTCTTTCGGTAGTTTGGGGTTTCGGCTATATGGTCTCGTAAGTTTGGAATTCAATATTTCAAACTTTTGAGATTATGTAGTGTTGTGTATATATATATATATATATATATATATATATATATATATGTGTGTGTGTGTGTGTGTGTGTGTGTGAACATTTTTGTATTAATATTTATTATTCATTTTTAGTAGAGTTAAGGTTTTTAACAAATAATTTAATTCATTTAATGAGGAATAAGATTATTAAATACTTTATTACTTATGTATTTTACGTTTTATCAGTTTTCTGTTGCTTAAGATTTTATATGTTCAACACATTTTTTAAACATTTATTTTTTATGAATGGATTTAAGTTATAGTTATCCTGACCAAAGCTACAAGCAAGAATTGTCGAGTTCTTCTTCTTTTTTTGAGATGTATTAAAAAATGGGAATTATCATTTTAATCAGAGAAGAGGAGCTATTACTATAAAAGGAAGTTTTTGAGGTATGGTGTTATTCTGATGAATTCACCTTGACAGGAAAAAAAGCACTAAATGTGTTTTGTGCATTTGGATACTGTCACTTAATAAATGGTAGTGGAAAGAGTACTCCGAGTGATCTGTTTTTTGTTTGGATTTTGAGATTTGTGGCGTCATTTGATATAGAGGGTAGTAGGACACAACAGTGAAGAGACTGGCTTCTAAGCTAGCTACTCAGACTATCTGAGCAGCTAAAGTAGATGCTGCTCCTAACATCTTTGCACAAGTCACTTGTGCGATTCCCTGAGAAATGCTAGTGTACAGAATCCAGGCATGTCTGTTAACTTACTTTTCATATGCAGTAGCTCACATTAGCATGCTGATACAAGTTTACATCATTATGTAGTCATTTATATGTTACACTTGCCACAATATTTCCATGGTAGCAGTTTTACACTATATGTATCTCTGAACTAGCCCTGCCCTGTACACCACCACTCAATATGCAGTTTCACTTAAGAGATTTCACTGATTGTTTCTGAATGTCCCCAGTAGATCAAAGCATCAGTTACAATGTTTATTTTCTAATTGTTGTATATCAGATACATAAGTAGGATGGGGTAGAGGAATGGCCACCCCTGGCTGACCTGTCAACTGTGTCTATTTTTCAGGGACACCCTTAATGTTTTCTCATGTTTTTGTTCCATCCCTCTTAAAATTGGAAATCATTTTGAGAAGTTCTAAGAAGATAGTGCTAACACTTAAAATGTGTCCCTAACGTGAGGTCCTTTCTTAAATTTCTTTTTACTTCATTCAAAATTCTGGAGGTAAAAGTTAAGAGCTCTGCCTGATGGCAGCGGTCATGGGGTGCAATCAGCAGGTGCCAAGTGTGCAGGAATACAGTGCTTCCATTAATTAATGAATGTTGATCCTACATCTGAGGTGTTAGTGTGAGGTGTCCGTGTGGTAGCAGTTGTCAAAAGTTGTCTAAAGCTGTCTGCTACAGTTTAGCAAGTTGACTGCTACAGTTTTAACAAGCAGTTTGGTAGAGTTGCAACAGCAGAGAAGAGCTTTCCTTTTTTTAGCAGCTTTGAGTTAAGGAAATGCAAGTTTCAGCATCTGCTC